>NC_066244.1:3155000-3455000 GCF_024542735.1 Bombus huntii
TTTCCACCGTCACGCTATACCTATGTTCGTACCGTTTCCGCCATCGAATCACCGACCACTTGGCGTAACTGCCCGACTTGGATAAAGCTTGAAATTTAGGGCGAGCCGGAATTTACTCCGAGAAACGAAACTGTGTACGCGAAGCTTCGATCGTTCGAAGGACGGCCGAGGACCGCGTAAAACCATTCGCTCGTGTACACTAGAGCGATTCCGAGGTTTTGACCGCAAAACCGCTGTCGTTGATCGAGTCTCTTCTTCGTTGAACTGCACGAATTCCATTCGCGAGAAGCTTCCTCGAACGTTGCACCGCGGCCAGGTCGGATAGGAACAAGAGACGAGGAAGGGAAATCGAGAGGAAAGAATGGAACGAATCGAGCCAGCGCGAGGAGAAGGCAGAGAGTCGATCGAAGCTCGTCGAGCGTGCAATCACGCGGATGGCTCGGCAAACATCTCCACGTCCCTTCTCGGCCGCGTTTTATTTTCTCTCCATCGAGAGAAAGGGGGAGGGCGAGAGAGGGTGAGAGAGGGAGAGAGAAGCCCCTGTGGCGATCGGTCAGCCGCGCACACGGCTGTTACATATGTTGTCCATTTCGTGTTCAAACAGTGTGGAAACCGGCGGGAACGAGGAAACGTTTACCGCAGAAACGGCCTCGACGATTCCGGTTCGCAACGCCGGACTTTCTTCCTTCGTCGTCCTCGCTCTTAGTCGCGCGCTCCGTGTATCAATCAAACGTTAAGTATACGTGACTAAGATTCTGATTGGAACGATGTCTAAAATAGACGAAAAGCAGAAACTGCAACTATTCCCGATCGACTCGTTCTTTTCCACTAAACCACGGAAACCTTGGAACCAAGTTTAACCTGCGAGCAACCGCGTGACTGGAGCATAGCTACGGCTGGACGTCGGCGAGGTGAGAGAGTAAAGGAGAACGCGGTACGGCGCGAAGTCAGATAGCCGCGAGGCGAGTAGAATCGCGCGGGCTCAGGTGCGTGCATGCGTGCGTGCCTGCCGTCAGCGGTGCCTCTTGAACTCGTGTCAAGCCACTCCAATCGGAGAATATCGTAATCTCCGGACTGTACACGTTCGCGGGCCCCCTTACGTAATTCACATGTCTGGCGAGAGCGTGTTCGCGTGTACGAGAACCAAGGCTCGACTATAAGAGTTACACGGGGGCAAGCTGAGGATCGGCCGACTCACACGGAGGGGAAAGGGAACCGAAACTGCCCTTCGACCTCGCGGACGTCGCCGCATATACAAGGGTAATTCCTACGAAAGTATGATTAATCGACCGTGCTTGCCTCTCGTTTTCACGGACTTCTCTACCCCTCTTCTCTTCTAGTACACCAGACTCGTCACTCTCTTCGTTCAGACGAATAAATTGGCCCTTCGATATCTGTCCGATGTATTTCGAGATAATTTGTCGGAATTGACGCGTTCGATATATCAATGAAATTATATCTTCGCGATGAGTAACGAGCTGTTTTGGAAATCTTCTGGCGCATGTTCCTCCGATTGTAACGTTGTTTATTCACCGAGATTTCGATTAGCCTTACAGGCGAGCAGAAAGCGAATAAATTCGAGGGATTCGTTGGAAAGCACAACGGAGCGTGTTCGAGCGGTTTCCTGTCCACGCGGAGCGCGGCTGGCGCACGGGGTTGTTTCGGGGGCAAGAGAGGGCAAGAGGGTCGTGCAGTTGCCACGCAGTCTGACTGACAAGCTGACTTATGCAAATACAGCCTCGCTTCGCTCGGTAATCTGATCGTACGTACATACGTACCTACGTACGTGGCGAGCCTTTATTTCTCGATGGGATTTAAATTACCTGTAAGCCGAGTCGTTTTACGCTAATAATAATATAACGCCGACGACTTTATTGCCACGCTGTACCGCGGCGTCGATCGATCGAATCGTCAGTGTCAAGTACCATAACGCGAAACTATCTTCGAGATTTCGTTGAAAGGACAAAGAAAATGTGGCTGATCGCGGAAAATCGCGCGCGCAATTAGTCCTATAAACGACGACACCGGGCGTCCGCGATAAAGTCCCGGGTCCTTGCAAAGTTTCCTCGGCGTGGAATAGCCAGCAGCGTTGGCTGCTTCGTTTACGACGAGCGATATACCCCTTGGAATTGCGGACTGCGAATACTCCGGCTACTTGGTAATAAAAGCGAAAGTGTGCGCGCAGTCTCGCGTCCAACGGGAAGGACGAGAGCGAGGGGGAAAAAGACGTAAAAGCGTGGAGCGAAAAAGAGAGATAAAGGGTGCGGAAGGTGGGGTAGAATGGGGTTGGGAGGAGGACGGGCAGGAGGAACGCTGTATCTATCCGATCTGCGGTCGTGTTCGCGCTCGTGCCGAACGCCGGGCCACGATAATAATTACGCCTGGGTACTTGAGGGAACGCGCGACGCGGAAAGCCGCAACAAAAAGCCAGCGCATCCATTAGTTTCATTTTTTATGATTTCCGACGGGACTCGTTCCGAACGAAGCCGGCTGCTGGGTGTCGGCGGAACGCCGGTAATTGCGAAAATTCGCGGTTGCCACGATCGAAATTGGCGTAATTAACGCATCGTCCCGTTCTATCTTTTCCCGCCACTTTCCTTCGTCGCTTATTTTAGTAATATCGTTTGTACAACGCAACGTTATTGTATTTTCTTATATAAACTAAGACGCTATGTAGACCCGGAACAAGCGGTAGATGTACGTTGCTCGTCTACGTTGAAATTCTGAGAAACGTGCACGAAGAAGCTCCGTGATTCTCGACTCGGCGGCAGTTTCGCGTTGCCGCTTTCGTTGAGAGCGTGAATCGTTATCGATCGACCCGAGTATCGGTCGGGACATGGCCGCAAGCCTTGGTAACAACGTTACAGCGTAACGCTATGTAATCGCGTCCCTTCTCCGAATTCCGCTTAACTATCGGGTTCTTCGCGCGGGGCTCTCGATGAATCTCGAGTTAACTAACGCGACGACAGGTAATTAATCGAAAGAGCCCTCCTCTTGGATAGTGTCCGCGTTACCGTACAACAGAGAACGGACGCGGCGCTGCTCGTTTCCGTTGGTCACCTCTGGCTAATCATAGACCACGAATCCCGGTTCCCTTGGCACTCGACTCCTCTTTCCTCTCGCGCGTTGCTATCCACCCGCGCCAAGCCCGCGCGCTGCTTCGACCCCGTACAAGGGTGTCTGATTGTAATTACTTTACTCAAGTGCGGTAATTAAACTTCTCCGGTAGCTCGTGTGTCTGACGACCCCCCGTCCCTGTGTCTCCTCTGACCGTTAGCCCGATAATCCTAGGCTCGATTGCTTTTCTTTCTCCACCATGGGAAAAGTGGAAGCTCGTTACATGGGTAGCTACGTTAGACCGGCTCCGTCCTATTTACAGGATATTCGAGAACCGTGGCGTCGCTTCGAGATCACGTACATATTAGGTGGCGCGGCGCGGCGCGGCGCGGCGCGGCGTCGCATTCACGTGTATTCGCACCGAAGATCTTGGAGTTTGAGGGCTCGATGAAAAATTGCCTTGCCGCGTGTCGCACCTGACAGCCGTGTTCTCGTCGAACTCGCGCTTATTATTCCCTCTACCGCTGACGTGTCACCCAATAAAAGTGCGTCAAAACGAATCCAGATGAAAATAAAACAAAAAAAAGCGACGAACAAGCAATGAGCAGCGTGGTGGGGACGAACGAAGAGGAAAGGAGAAAGCACGAGTCCCGAGACAGCGAATGCGAGGGAGAAAGAGTCGAGGGTAGAATCGAGAGAGGGAATCGGCGGAGCGTTTTCTCGCTGGCAGAGAGTTTTCATCGGGTGTGCAACACTCTGACAGCTTATTCCACCGGTCTGCCCACCTCCTGAACTGCCAACTGCCAAATGCCACTGCGCATTGAATCCGAACAATCAGTGTGTCGGGATTGGAAAAGGCTCCGCGTCCGCGGCCGCGCGAGTCCTGTCAGAATACCGGATTAACGCGCCCTCGTAATACTCTGGCGGCGCGCGATGAAAATAGACCGATCGAATGTATTTCCTGGGTTGTTAAGTGACGAAATTACTCGCGGTTCGATCGTTCCTATGGCGCCCTCGTCAAATGCCGAAGGTGTTCCTTAAATAAAATCTACACGCTCGAATGTCGACTTAACTTATACCAAACCAGTGATGCATTGCAAAATGAAATGTCTATTCGAGTTAACCAGTCGACGAAACAAGCTTGCGTAGAACGAGACCGTTGCTCTCGAGACAAAGAAAGAAATAAGTAGTCCTCGTTCCGCAGGACCGCAGGGAGTTCGAAATATCAATCTCTGTATAATGTATTTTAATTGAAACGCGTGTCTCTTATAAATTAACAAGTTCCGCCGAGTATCGAAGTTAGCGAGTTATCGATTTCCCGACCTCGCTCTCCTCGTGAACGTCTCGTCCTCCGAGCGTCCTTCCGGCCCTGCTTTGTAGCAGCGTTGACCTTGCACGGTGAGGCCGAGCGAGGAGGAGGAACGCCGCGTGGCATCGAGCACGCTTGAAACCGAAGAAAAGCGGGTAAGGCAGGTGCGATTACGCGAAAGCGTGCGCATGCAACGAGCGGCGAAATGTCATTCCCGGTGCGCGCGAGTTCGGTGCGAACGGAGAAGCAGGAGTCAACCAGCCTTAACGGCCAGACACGCACGTACGCACTCGCGCGCATAGTCGGGACGCGTGCACGACGAACGAGCGCATGTAGACACTTTTAAATAGACGACTACTAGAACCCGCGCGTCCTTAAGTCCCATTCTCGTCTTTGATTCACATCGTTTCGCTCCGCAAGGACTTCGAATCGAGTTCGCTCCTTCTTTCTATGACTAAACGATCAAAATGATCGATCGATGATGCTAGGAAAGAACAGATGACGAAAACGATGAATTCACACACACACAATACGAAATAACATTGGTGTTGAGGCGAGAATAATACTAAGCCTCGTTACGAACATCGACATATAGGTATAATTTAAGAGCATATACCTACATAAGTTTATACTATATTCGATGAGTTTTTCTTATTACAGCAGAGAATCCAAGAATAAGTTTACTTGATCCGTTACTTATTCGCGTGCTAGATATTCTGGCAAACGTATCAGTGTGACCGCATCTTGACTTAAAACCAGGCAAATAAAGTAAGGGCACGTGTCTGATAGAGTCGGATGTTAAAGTTGACCAGCCTAATGAACGTCGGCTATTGATTTTGTTATTTATAATATTGTGATAATAGTCCATCGCTGCTCTAAAGGTTTTGTACTAAAAGTAGTCATAATTGAGAGATAAGACATGATCTATGACGATCATTTGCAACAGGACAGCCAGTATCGTAGGCAAGGGTTCTCAAGGAACGATGTTGGACTCTCTCTAAAAGATTACAAAATTTGTTAACTACCTTACTACTACCAGATAATCGTGACATATTCCAGGCAGGGCAACACCAATGAGACGCGTAAAGCTTTAGGAGAGCGTAAGGATTCTTCGACAGTTTACTAAATCTAAGGACAAAGCCTAAAACCTTATTCGCTGTTGCAACAACATGCAAATAGCGATCGTTAAAGGAAAAGTGGACGGTAATTGTGCTACGCATCAAGGTCACAGGTAGTCCCGAAAGAGCACAAAAGCGTGTTATTTGTTCGATGCCAAACATGTATATGGATTATGAAATGATGCAGGAGATGGAAAACAGGAGATAGAGAGTTCCATTTATTAGGAAGAATTTTTTTAGAAGAGCCAAATATCAAAACTCTAGCAACTATCAACGAACAGCGACGATAAATTATCTGAAAGTGTTTTGAAAGACATACGTGTACCTCGAAGTAATGCAGAAAATAGGAGAGAAAAACTTGAATGGAATTCATCAAGTATTTTCTACTCCTCTGTTCATTTGCAAAGTTTTTTAAAGAATTATTAAGTACTAGCTCACGCGATTCTCCCATTACACGATAGAACTTTGAAATTCTATAGATTACCTCATTCACTCGGATACAGTTTTTAGATAGATTCGACCAAACAAATTTCCTACCCTCCTCCATTTCCAACTCATTCGCCCAAGCGACGTACCATTTTCAATAAATAATAGGGGCATTACAACGGGCAATTTTGCCGGCAATCGCGAGCCTGTGGCGTTCAGCGAAATTAATAATGAGCTAGATATAAGCGGCAAACGCAATATTGTCACTGTTGCAAGAACGCTGTTTCGAGCAATCGGCGAAAAAAGTCAATGCGAACGTCCAGGTGTGAACAACGGACCTGGTAGAACGGGTAACGAGGGGGCTCCTTATCGTCGGTTATTATTCGACTGAAATCAATCGACGTGGCTCGACCAGGACGAATGCAAACACTTGAAAGCGTGTTTTATCGGTCGCTAATCGACCGAGTTTGAAACCGGCGAACACGAGAAACGAGTCAGAATATATTTACGACAAGATATATAGCTTTTGCTCGCAGTTGCATCGCAATACAGCCCCTATCACCTGTTGTCGATCTTCCGCGACACCTGTAACCAGCCACAACTATGCACGGGATATATCGCGTTAACAAATCTGCAGATAAGTCGAATTATCGCCGATGTAATGACCATCGGTAATGCAATGTGCCACTGGCCGAATCGCTCGATCGATAAAGCGTTCACTTTACCGCGCTTCTATTTCCGCACGCGACCATTTCATCTTTGTGAATCGAAGCGTTCAAATCCGTCGAGCCCGTAGGATCTCTGGGTACAAACCGATCGTGAATCGTCAGCGACACGGTAGGCGGATCGATCGATCGGAAATAGCCACGAGGATCGTATCCTAGCCGAAGGTCGCGAGTTGGGTAAAGCCCTAAATCCAGGAAGGGTCGGAGACATAGATCGCACGGCGCAACGCTGCACCGGTTCGATAGTTCCCGAAGGCTATCGGTACGTTTCACCGACGCCTGCTGCCGGCACATTTATTATTTTACGCGGGAACCACGAGTAGAATAGGCAGTCGGTAGGTGTTAAATGAATACCGAGTGTTAAACGCGTCGTGTGAATCGGTCAGGTGGTCGGAAACCGTGTCGTTCCGAATTACGAACAGCCAATCGGCAACCTCGCCTTTCCTAACCGGCTCCCGATCGTCTCGAGCCCTTAATGAATTTCGTGATTAGGCGGTTTCATTGGGAACGACACGGACGCGCACTGATGGGACTGGTAGATCGATCGATTCCAAAGTCGTGGCGTTCGTCGTCGTATTTCTTTTCCACGTGTTTGTCGCGTAAACGTTTCTATGATATGTTCGCGGCAAGTTTAGAATCGATCGGCAGAAGGAACGACGGTTTCAGCGACAAAGAGCTCCAGGAGAAGAAATCGATCTTTCGCACGAGCAAGCCACGCGGTGTGGTATACATTATTAATCGCTGTTACGAAGCTGTTCGGCGCATCGAGCAGCGTTGATTAATCGGCGGCACGCTCGAGATTTTAATTAATCCTCGAGAGAAAAAGAGAGGGAAAGAGAGGGAAAGAGGCGGAGGGGGAAGGCAAGTATCCCGCTCAGCAATCCGGACTTTCTCGTCGAAGAAATTACTTTGCCCTCGATATGGAGAAGCCGCGAAGCAGCGAGGCAATCGGCAAACGAATCGGGAACCCCCTCGATTCCCGAAGGAACTCGAGACATCCTGGCTGCCGCTGCTGCTTTCGCTCCTCGTGCACGCTTCAGCGAGTACCCGGCATTCCTCGACTTCTACGTGGATCTCTCGCGATCCGAAAACCAAGGGTTGCCTCCGTGATTAAGTTCCATCGCGGAACCGCGATCGAACGCGAGACGAATCTGCAGCAGCAGTAGACCATCTTCGACGATCGGGTGATGGAAGTTCGTTTCCCGGTCGTCGAAGGGAAATATTCCTGGAAACGAAGGATCGATTTTCGAAGCGGCGTGGCGCGCGGCAGTTTCTCGGAAGCATCGCGAACCCTCGAGGCTCGCCGATGGCTAAAATAAGCGGCAAGAAGTGGAGGAGGCGGAAAAGTATTCCCGGCAAATATTTCCGTTTTTTCGCTGGTAGCGCGGCAGCTATGGCGGCCAACGAGGGGGCGAGAATAGACTCGGAGATGGGGTGGGAGTTCTGATTTCATTAGGCCCGGTGTTATGCGATTAATTAAGTCGCGAGCTCCGGGAAAAATAAGAGTAAAAGCGAATCGATCCTTCTCTCTCTCTCTCTCTCTCTCGACCTGTGTCTCACCCTCCCGCCGTTACCACGCTCTCTCCTACGTCTCCCTGCCTGCTCGTTCTTCGCTCGCTCTCTCTATCCTCTATAACTTGGATATGAACGAAAAAAAAAGGAAGCCGTATTCCAGCGAGCCAAGAAAAAAATCACCTCGAGACGTATCTGCTCGAGGGATGCCGGAGACCGGAGCAACTTGTTCTCAGCGTGCGATTTCCACGGAGCCTCCGCGACGTTCCATCTACGCTACCGCCCTGGCGGTCGGAAGGAACCGAATGCGTTGGCACGCGATGTTTCTCTTAATGACTTTTCCGCTCCCTGTCCCGGTCGTCGATGACGGAAATTCCGTCGTAACGATATCACACTGGTTCAGAACGGCGCGATATTAACGACGCGACCGTATTCGCTTTGTGAAGCGAACTATAACTGAATTTGGCCCCGTCATTTTATGCATCAGACTCGCCATGCCGGTATAACTGAATTCGATGGGTAACGCAATTACGCATCTTTGCCCGTGCAGATATACGTCGCGTTCTCTCTCTCGATGCCGGCATATGCCGCTCCCACACCTACGCGAGAGCACCATTAATTATTATATACGTTCGTATAGCGTGTGTCAATGATACTCTCCCCCTCCATGAATTTCGCCACTACGATTGCCCCCCCTTCCACGCTGGCGGATTTCACGACCAAAAAATATCGCAAAACCACGATTTCCGCGCCGTCGAGAAAAATTCGGCTATCCCCAAGCCGAACGGTTTCCCTTTCCGTGGTGAATCCAGCCGCAAAAGCTCGGCCACCTACGCTTCCGCTTTATTTCATTTACGATCGATCGCAGTACGCCAGACTAGCCACGAAAAGCGCTCACGGAATCGTATCGCGCGACGATTCCTGTCAAAAGAGAGAACGAATGCTTTCTCGTTGCAGAGAGTACACAGTCCGTTTCGACGGTGGCGCGCAAATGGTATCGCTCGTACGCCCCCATGGACGAGATGGAGCATGTGCGAGCCCATACCGACGCGCGTAACGCTGTGGCGGCACTCAATCAGAAGTCATAATACATTTACCACGGCCTAACGAAGACCCGATGAAAGGCTACCGCCGAGACCACGCCAGTGTCTCTCAACTGCCACTGATCTATCTATTCGTCGAAAGGTCTATTAGTTAAACACGATGGTTTTGGTTCTCAGCGAAACGCATACCCTTGTCCGTTCTTGTCAAACGTGATGCACGGACTGTTCCGAAAGAAAGAAATTTGGCGGAGAGATGAGAAGTCAGTGGGAAGGGAGCGTAGGAGTATTGAGAGGCAGAAAAGTCGAGTCGCAAATAGACTAGGAAGAAAGGACGAGAACCATCCAGTGGACACACGGCTGGAATCGCCGCTGCTTCTCTATCCTCCACGGTAATCCTCGGAAATTAAAAATGCCCGCGGTTTTGAAAGGTTCCGTGGCGTTTCAAAGTCGACGAGGGGAAGAAGGGTCGGAGAGGGTGAGTCGGGACTTCAGCTCACCCTTGGGTTTCGCGAACCGATCTCGTCGCCGCTCCATTTACAGAAACTCCATCAAAGGGATCTCGCGTGGCGTTGCGCTCTTCAAAGTTCACCAGCTGGAACTCCGCTGGAGGCGCCGCGACTCTGCCGCGGCCAAGGGTGAAGTGGCGACGAAAGCTAATGACGCTGTGGCGACGACGGGCAAGAGGGTGGCCGTCTCTCTTTCCGGGTTGTACGCACCAGTCGCACGAGGAACATAGCCGGAAAGCTGGAAAAAGGGGACGACCGCGCCACTGTGCTTCGCTCTCGCGGACATTTACCCGTGCCGCTACGGTAAATGAGTATTTGCCTTTGTGAATAAATAAAATGCATTACAAAGTTGCCGAGCCTCGAAGAGAGAGACGCTCGACCGGGAAGGAGCATCCAGACGGTGGCTACGCTTGCAAGCGCATCAGCCCCGAGAGCACTCGAAACAGAGGAGAAAAAGAGCCGGGAAAGGCAAAGTTTCCGCGATCTCATGCAAGGGTGGAATTCTATTCTGCTAAGAGAGGAGACCGAGCGCGTGTCCCGCGAATACGATCGTCGTAATCGAATCGTCGACAATGGTCGGAGGATGTTTGAATAGCGGCGATTTCGTTACGATTCGTTGGAATAAAATCTCGCCCTAGTAGTATAATATGTCGCTTGTAAAATAGGCAATCGAGCTGGAAGCAAGCACAGGGAAGGAATTAATACCGCTGACGTGGTAATGTTTCGAAGCTTCGTTTCCGAGATCGAAACTAAACTCGTCCAACTATGACGATGGACGAGAAACGTGGCTGTAACGGGACGTAAAGCGAAGCTGGAACAGCGATATGGAAGGGGAGTTCCCGGGGGTGGAGATAGTAGAGCGAAGGTTAGAGAGCAGGGAGCAACATCTAAGACAATGAGATACGGGCCTTTGGAGTAATCCTCCGGTCTTCCTTGGCGTATCGACATTAATTCCCTTGCCCCCTGCTTTTAACCGGAACAGACGCACCCTATAATAGGCAAGTTGGAATCCAATCTGCAAGTTTGCAAATTCGATTCAGCCGTCTTGCGAGAAGAGCGCCGCTACCTTCCGCTGTTCACGAGCGTCGACCGAAGTACGCGAATCTTTGCTAGTTTTCGCGATACTGAATTCCCTCTGACGTTTCCTTGTACGCAGAATATTCGATTCTCGATTGGAAATCGCGGTGCTTCAAAGTGTGTGCATAGCTTGGAATACGCGATATTCGATGAAAATCAATTGTAAAATATTTTCTATTTAACCCATACGAAATTGGTATTAGAAAGATTATCGAAGAAATAAGATCGCATATTGCAGAGAACATGGTACGATTCACAAAGCCAAAATGGTATTGTTCGCGGTATTAAACGCAATTCACAAACACCCCCGTCCATTCCCTTAATCAAGTTTCGTGAAAACGATGTCTTCGACCGAAATACCTCGCACGACATTCGAGATACAAGCATGCACATCCCGAAAGAGGAGGAGAAAGGTGGGATACGAGGGAGAGAAAGAGCTTAGGAAGGTGCGTTAGGTTCGTATCGCGCTGGTATAGTCGTACATCGCTCAAATTAGATTCCTTAGCTCGAGGGACGTCGTAAGGCTTGACGTAAAGCCCGAATAATTCTCGACGAAAGGATGGTATGCCGTGGGTGCGCGAGACGCAGCCGAGGGCAGGCTGATTCCACGAACGAGGAACGCACGTACGCGTACGTATATATCAACGGTGAGCCACAGTTTGTCAAGTGGAAAGTTTATTCGAGCAAATATACGTGACGCGGTAAAGGTAACGTTGTTTAACGTTCATCCGCTCCGCGAGACAGCGTACACACGGCGTTCGCCTTGTACCGGTAACCACCGCTCGGTGTTCGAGCGTTAAAACGCGACCACGCTTTGAGAGAACAGCGCCAGCGGGGAACGCGTTTTTCCTTTGCTATTTGCCCGTATGTGAACGAACCCGTTCGATATACGATTCGACGAGAAACCACGAGTAAGACGATAAGCGGAGTCGAAAAAGAGAACGTCGAGGAAATGCAGAAAGTTCGTCAGAGTTATTCTCGACGGGCTTCTTCGATGAGTTCTTTACAAGGGGAAGGGGAAACGAGTTGAGAATACGAGGGCGGGCCTCCCTATCCCGTTCGCATAAACGTAATAATTCGCAGTGCTCGAAAGGGTTGCGCGAGCGTGGCATGCGCGTAAATGTAGTTATAAATAAATCTAGGAGCTCTTAATGCTTGCTGGTGGCTCGCGGAAGCGAGGTTGGGCGAACAGCGAGACGAGTCAGAGCGAAGAAGAAGGAGAGAGAGCGCGCGCGAGCGACCGAGAGAGGGAGGGAGAGAGAAAGAGAGAGAAAGAGAGAAAGGGGTAAAAGCGGAGCGAAGAAAGCCACGGAAGTGTGGAGGAGCAACGGGAGAAACCCGACAGAAGGAGAGTAGGGTTCCCGAAGGGGCCGAGGGCAGAACGCGTGGCAGGCTTTCCTTCGTTTGCCTGGCAATTTGGACCAGTTTCGCAAAGACGTTCCCACGCCGCCGAGAAAACGGTCGCTCATTGAAAGAAACGCCCCGAAACTTTTCTACGAATGCAGACGATTTACTACGGTGTTAACGAGACTAGTTTTAAGGAGTGGCGTTCTCCGTCGTATTCCGCGAGAAAAGAGATACGAATGCGTGCACACTCGCAAACGAGGACGATTGTGCGTCGGATGTTTCTTTTAATTCCCATTTCCCCCGCTCTCGTGGCCGACGATCTCGTTTGGATAAGAGTCTGCTGCATTACGGTGCATTCGCACGGTAGGCAAAGAACTCGTTACTTCGCACGCTCTCGGAAACGGTATTACAATTAATCGCCGTGAATCCCGCGGGTGCGAACCTGCGAATCTTCACCGGTGGATACATATACATTCTTCGTAGACGAGTGGAGGAAACGAGGCACGGTTTTTTCAGGCTGCTCCCATCGATTATCGAGAAACTCGCGAATTTGCTACCGAATGCTTCGCCGTGATACTCGTCGAGCCGTGTAAATCGCGATACCGCGATAAAGAAACTTTCTCGCTGGGTGGAACAAAGACCTTTGTTTCCCGACTCGTATGCAACCAGAAGAGTACAATCGTACTTGTAATTAAGAGGAATCTGACGCTTTTATTCAAAGGATCGACGAAAATATGACGGGAGAATGCGTTTCCTTCTCTTACCTTGAATCTTCGACGGCTGCACGAATAGAATATCGTCGACAGCCGTCTACGCCTATCGAGAACGCGGTCGTGCGTCGCAGATACTAGCACCGATGTCCGTGGTAACATGGATTTGAAAGAATACACGGTCGCAATACTGGTGGAAAGGAACTGGCCAACGAAACGAAACAAAACAAAGCGAAGCGTCGACGCGACGCGACGTAGCCTCGAAACGCGGCGTGTCAAGCGTGGAACACGACTGACTTCTGTCTGGCGAGCAACAAATTAAAGCCTTTCCTCTCGCCACTCCAGACCCAGGCCAGATCGTAAATCAAATTAATAGTCGCATCGTTTCTTATTAATCACCCGAACGTTCGACGCGTTCTGCGTCGCGTGGTTCCCGAGAATTCAGATTTCGTGTACGTAAATACGAAAACACAGGATAGAACACAACTTCTTCCTACTCGAGATCGACCTTCGTTCGGCGCAGCTGGCTCGACGAAGAGAAGTTTTCGCGCGAGTAACTTCGACGATACGGAGGATATCCGTGGAACGTCGAAGGGTGCACCGGGTGAAATGAGTCGAGAAATTGTTCCGAAGGAATTTATCAATTTTCTTTGAGGGATTCTAATTGTACTAATTTGTCGAGAGCCACCAGCGATCTCGCGAAAACGTCGCTGGAAGGGAGCCACGGAATTCTATCGTTTAATCTCTGACGGAGCTGTTCCTTTTCGATCCAAAGGGAGTGGAACGTACGTAGAGAGACGGGCAGAGAAGGAGAAAGAGAGTCGATCGCGAAGTCGCAAGGTAACCGCGATAGGAAGCAGCCTACCGTGAGAAACGAACCTTTCTTCGGTCGTTTGATCTCTTCCAACTCCCCTAATTTTCTTGAAAATTTGGTCGCTCCAGGGCAAATCAAATTCGCCGCCGAATCGATCGATCGATCGTCCGATGAAATATGAAAAATGGAGTGCGCGATATCGATCACCGATCCTTGTCTCGCACAAATGGGTTCGATAAACTCGTTCTGGCGAGTATCGAGTGTCTCGAGAGATTGACCTTCATCGACTCGCTTCCCGTCGGTGGAAGAAAAACGAAAGTATACGCGAATCGAAGGTAAATGCGACTAAGACTATTTACGATAGACAGTCTTTTTAAATCGAACCACGGTCCGTACTCCTTCCGCGGCAGTCCCGAAGCCGGCCCGCCCACATCGCGGATACTTGCACGGTTACGTTACGAATTTATCATGGTTTATTATCTATACGAACTCGGCGAGAACTCGAGTTAACTAACTGCTTCTCCCTTTCCATTTCGTTGCGCTTCTTTCTTGCGAATTTCCGCCGCGACACCTCTGTTCCGTTATTATCGCTATCTGCTCGCTGCTCGCTGTTCGTTTCTCCCGCCTTCTCGGTCGTGTGATCGAATCGGAGGAAAAAAAATCGCTGACAAACCGAGGGCGCGAACAAGGCCAGGGTGAAATTTCGAAAACGTCCCAACGTCGCGTCGATTGAAAGAGTATCGCGGGGACTAGAGTAGGTGAGAACGCGAAAGAGGAACGGGAACGAAGTCTAGCTGTCGGATATCGGCTCTCTTAGCTGTCGGCTGTCGACAATCGAACGAAGGAAGGAGGGAGAGGCGTCGGGGAGAAAGAAGGAGAGCACGAGCGTCGGGAAAGGAATCGAGAGCTCCGGGCTGATATCAAAGCAAGGCAAACAATACGGCTAGATGCTGATGCGATTGTATTATGGCTAGTGGACCGGTGATCCATTGTCTCGTCACGTTCTACCCACTCGGTTCTTTTATCTCGATCCCCGCAATACTCGTATCTCGTCGTATCGAGTGAGCATCCATCGAAAGTAGCACGCTCGCGCGATCCCAGAGGGGTTCGACGAACGTAACTCGGAATCTTGCGAATCCAACGAAATGCTCTCTGGCCCTCCTCCCTCTTTCCTACCTTTGAGACGTCAGCCTCGGTCCGCGCACACGTCTGGCGTACGCGGCCAGCACATGGAGATGACTCGCGCTGCAGAGAAAGACAGAAAAGGGGAAAGAAGAAGAAAAAGAAGAGAGGAAGAATCGCGTTAACGACCTCCGCCGCGAGGATCGGAACGTCGTTTCGTTTCCGGCTCGTGGCCGCTATCGAAGTCCGCTAGCTCAGCTCGCGGAGATATGGGTTAGCGCGCTTGTACGCGGCAATTAAGACGGAGGAAATCTTGGTGGAAAAAGAAGACGCGTGACGGCCGGGATAAAATAAATGAAACCAGCGCGAAAGCGAAATTGGATACACGGACGGGCAGAGAACGAGTCGCTGGCGAAATTTATTTGGTTTTCATTCAAATCGCCTCATCTCGCATTTATGTATTCCGTGATATTGCACTTTTTAAACTCGCCTGCTTTCATCGTACGCCCGTTGGATATTAAGACCCCCGAGTCCCGTGTATTAGTCGTATAAATTTACCCGGCAACGACGTTAGATTCGTTCTCGCCACGCCACGCCACGGACACAACACCGTTTCCGAACCCTCTTTCCTTCGTCGCGTCGTTGCTCTTCTTCGTCGCTGGTGCGTTTTCTTCGCGGTTCCACGGACACGCAGACGGTATGCCAATGATTAGTATTAATTACGCTCACCTCCAGAACTATCCTATAGCCTGAAATTAATGGGCAACGTTCCATCGAAATCGTGTTCTGTCGTATATATTACAAACGTGTCCTTCCAGTCTACGTATACTAGTAAACTTCGACTATTGGGCTGGAAAATCGCGGCAGCAGCACCGTGTCGATCGCAACGACCCGACACGATCGCAATGAAACGAAGGCAAAGCGCGGAGAAACGAGGGAAACGTTAGGCAGGATTTTGGTCGATCGACCACTCGACTACAAACCGGGATTGAAAATATTTTCCAACCGGGGATCCAGCATCGGGGAACGCGCATCGTTGCGGAACCATTTGAACGAAAGGTGGAAACGCGAAAAAAATGAAGAAGCCGAGGAAAGAGTGGGGCGCACGGAGGAAGTACACGTGGCGGCACGAGCGAGAAAGAACTTCCCTCCCGTTTCATTGTAGGCGTTGCTCGCGTTTTTAATCGACCCCCCGGCGTATACCCTGGAATTCCTTCGGTTAATTACGCGGATTTCCAATGCGTCCAGACCTCGTGGAATTTTTACGATTGCCTGACTGCCAGCCCTTCCGCCGTTGCCAGCCCAGGGATTTGTACGACTGAAATATTCGAGGGATTTAATTTTATAAATGACCAAGCTGTCCCTGCCACGAGCCCTCGGACCCGCCACTCCATCGATCTTGCCCCTTGTACTTTCGCGCGGCTCTCGCTTTCGCAGATGGATCGAAACGAATACACGCCGAATCCCGGATGTACGATCAACCTCGAGATCCTTCCCGAAAGTCGGCCGGAACCCGGTCGTTTCGCAGTTGCGAAGCGTCTCACCGCGAACACCGCCGCATCACCGGACAAATTAGTCGACGTACCTGCAGCGAATAAAGCGAAGGAAACTGCGACGATAAATCGAAGTCGCGGACAGAACCACGAGGAAAAGCGACGAAAGAATTTCATTTCCATAAATAATTCAAGTCCCGTCCGACGGCGAACCTGGCGCGATCTCCTTCCATCGCGTTCTCCTCCTTGCTCCTTTTGGTTAGTCGACCTTCTTCTTTCCTTCTTTTTCTTGCCCACCATTCTCCGACTCTCCTCCCAACCCTCTCCGACGGTTCGTTTCTTCGTCAAGCGGTCAAAGGGAAGGTCTAAGAACCTAATCTTTTCGTAAAAGGGTTTCCGGGAGCACCTGAGAACCCAGCGGAAAAGTCTTCTCCGACACCCCCTAAATACTTAATTCCATTTTCGCCTAATTGGACAGTTTTATTAAGGGATGCATATTTCAGATGGCGTTTTTATTATGTCTATTGGGAGCGAAGCTACTCCCTCCTTCGTCGACTCATCTTCCCTGCTGGTGCGGAACGGGGTAAGACGAGACGGCGCATCAAGCAGGAGGAAAACGAACGTGAACCGCGGCCGAGAATTTTGTCGGGGGTTGAAAAAAATTAGATTTCAACCCTTCGAAAAATATTAGCACGCCCGGGAAGAGTGGCGGGAGAGAAAGAAGAGAACGACGGATGAGGCGGACCTCGGGGGTCGAAGCGAACTTGCAACCCTTTGCCAAGGGAAAAGCTTGCTCTCTCTCTTTCTTGTCGCCCGTCTGGCTATTGTCTCAAGGATTAAAGGGCGAACGCCTCTCGTTTCGAGAACAAACCGCGGTCTTGTACTTCCCCCTCGCAATCTTTTTTCTCTTGCCGTGTAATATCCACGGAGACAGTGGATTAACAATCAAAATGTTTCTTGAAGGTAAAGCTCGGATTCTCCGATGTTACGGTTGATTTCGTACGCTCGTACAGCCTAACAAGCGAAATGAAAACGTTTAACGGTGCTATCGTAAAAGGAAAAAAAAATCTCGCGTTGTTCCGTACCGGCGAGAAAGGGTAGAAAAGGACGAAGAGAAAGGGGAATGAGATAAGGTGGCAGAAAGAGGCTGAGGGCTCGTATAAATTTTAATAAGCCTCATTCGCCGACCCTTTGAGCCCGGCGAAATGAACAAATTAAAAGTTTCTCTCGTTTTAGTGGTCTCGCGGTTGACATTTCGGCTCGCGCGACGATCTCGCGAAATTACGCAACTTTCGTCGTTCCGAAAAACGCGCAGCGGGCCGGAGCAACCCCAAGCAGAATAATATTAGCCGGGAGCATCGTGAATTACGTATGTACGCGCCTGCGTACACCTATCCGAGATTCATCGTACGTCGATTCTTAGCGCCGCCCGAGGGATTCCTCTCGACACCGCGACAATAAGATTTGTCCCCTTTCTTTGATTTCCATTAACGGACGAAATGGGATGTTTCGTAAGTTCACGGATATTTCAGCTAAAGAAGTACCGCGAAGAACCCCGAGACACGTGTAACGTTCCCTCGTTAACCCCTTGGTGTACCGCGAATACGAGCAACATGCGTCCTTCCCTTCTTATCCCCGACGCGAATCGTCGAGGCGAGTCGAGGTAGCGAGTAAGATTTCAATTAAAACAACCCCCCGGCACGACGGGGGATTAGCGATACCAATCCGTTCCGTGGCGAGCGGCGAAGCCCCAGTTATGACACGGCATAAATATCAATGTAAATTACCTCCACGCGCTAGATGCCAGCAGCGAAGGAGACCGAGAAAACGTTCGCCTCTGCCTACGCGCCCCGACCTTTATGAATGCAATCATCGCGCGATTTTGCATTTATGAGGTTTAAATTGCTACCACCTACCGTCTTATTGGTATCACCTCGCGTCGGGCAGACTTTGTGCCTCGCGTTCCACCCTTCGGAGTACGAGAATCGGTTCTTTCGACGAGAATGACGGAAGGGGCGGTTCATTTCGTTACGAAGAACGTAGACGATGGAACGTTCGACCATAGAAGGTCCATAGACGCGATCACGTTCGAGATCGGCCGTCCCTGATCTCCATGGCAGCGTGAAACGAGAATTTCGCGGAACAGACGTGAAACTCGTAGGAACGCGAGTTCGAGCTGCGAGGGAAAATCGTCCTACGAAATCATAATTAACGGAATTATGTTGGGAGTAACTCGATACCTTTCCGAGTAGGCGGGTAGAAAGGGTGACGCAGAACGAGTACGGCGGTGAAGAGAAAGGGGAGACGATGGGGATTTCGAGGGGGCTTACGTCTAACGTAAGACCGAAGGGTTGTGAGAAACGTATCCCCAACTCACGGCTACGTACATATACGCAGCCTCGTCCATCTTTAATGAACGTAACATTACACGATATGCGCGAACGCGTGCTTTTTTGCTATCTCGAAAAGGATCGCTCGAACGTTGCGCCAATTGCGTTAGTGGCTGCGCTTCGAAGTGTCGAAAAACTTGTAGCGGGATCGATCGAAACGACCAAAATGAAAAAGAGAGGAAAAGAATAGCGTCCGGAGGTTAGTCGGTGTTAAAACGGTCCATCGCCCGCGGAAAATGAGGCTCTTCGTTGCGTGAAACGCGACGAAACAGTCGAGAAACTTGGAACCGCGATCCGTTGATCTTTGACCGAAGTAACGGAAGCGCAAAGATAATTGACACTTCTCCTCCAAAGGTCTGGTCTCGGAGGCTCCGGACAAATCCGAAAAGCCGAAAAAGAAAGGGGAGATCCGTTTCAGTGTCGGATTCGGATCGCTGACTGAAGACGGTGCGAGAGGTTTCTCCAATGCCGCGGAAGCAGATCGGCCGAGTGGTCGCGCGCGAGAGAAAAAAAGCAACGGGAGCAGGAGAAGAAAGGAAAGAAAAGGCGAAAGAAGAGAAGCAAGAGGGCGTTAACTGAACTTTAATGGAGATCGTAGATAAATCGCTCCGACGGACGTTGAAAGAACTCTTTGACGGATTACGCCCAAATCGTATCTATCCGCTCCTTACGTCTCTTTAGAGCAGCGTCTACCTGAAGCTAGCCTGAAATATCTCTGGTTACTGTTACAAAGTACTTGTATGTCCGGAGCCAGCGACGAGGAGGATATTTTCCCTGCCATGACACTGAGTCGGAGCTGTGACTTTCGTGGAATTAGCAGGCGAACCGAGGGACGCGAATAAAACGGAGACAGAACGGGGAAAAGCAGGAAATGAAGCGAGATAAAGGGAAAAAGAGAGCAGGAAGGCGTTCAACAAGTCGAATAAAAAAGCTCATAAATAAAGAGGAGGAATTCTCTCGCCCTGCTCTCGAACCACCCTTTGGCCTTCACCCTCTACGCCGTTCCACCGTCTCTCGCACCCTCTGCGTTTCTGCGAATGTCCCCGCGGACACCTGTTGCTGCGTTGCGCCCTCTGCAACCACGTCAAAGAGAGAAACAGAGAAACGAATGGGGACAAAAGAACGGAGAGGAAATTGGAGGCATTCGCTCGATTGCTTTCGCTGACGATCGTCGCGCGCCCGACTAGCGTCGTCCGAATTCGTCGGACGATTTACTCCCGTTTGATTTCAGCCAGCGTCGAGCAGAGAGGTCTGGGCGACATATTTTCCACGACCTCAAAACCGAAAAGTTGACGCGAAACTATCTTAGAGGAACGAGGGGAATATTAAAACGGGTATGAAAACGGAACGCGTCATCCTGTCCCGTGGTCTCCAACTTGGAAGCGTAAATACCAACGGGAGATGCGGAGCAGAGGTTACCACGCAGAGGCCGAACCACGAGTTTGCAGAGGCAGCTGCTGATTTGTGATAAATGGAATCCAGAGAACGCGACCAGAGTGGGGATATTACGCTCTGGGGCTACCCGCTAATTACAGGGTGGCCTCGAATAAATTACAACCCGACGAAAACGCCAGCTCGTTGGTGTAACGTCGCATTATAACGTAACGACGTCCTTACTAGGCCGAGGAACGTGTCGATCCGGGGAGCGAACCGGGCCACGTTCGATCACGCGTTCCCCACGTATTTCGAACCTATCGTTCCAATTGTCGACACGATGAAACGCGGCAAACGTTTCGAGTATTTCACGCCTGTCTCTCCTATATAGCCTCTAATTCGAGCGCGTTAAATAATCGGCGGACCCGATTCGACTCGACCAGTTTCATGTGCGAGCGTATACTGGAATTCGAAACGTGTTACGTAACGCGGAAGAAATCGGGAAACTAGGAAACGAAACGAGCGTCGCTCCA
Source organism: Bombus huntii (assembly GCF_024542735.1). Lineage (NCBI taxonomy): Eukaryota > Metazoa > Arthropoda > Insecta > Hymenoptera > Apidae > Bombus > Bombus huntii. The sequence continues at coordinate 3,175,557 of NC_066244.1, forward strand.
CGGTGCTTAACTCGCTTTAAATTCCATCTTTTTTAAGCGAGCGAAGCGTTTCTCGGGTTCGAGTAATGAGAATTCGCGATGGAAAGCGACGACGACTTAGTACGTTCCCCGTTTCACCGTGAAACGGATATCGTTTCGTCGGCCTGCGACCCGGCTCGATTACAACTTTTTATTGCATTTCCATTTCGTTTCCCGAAGCGAACAAAGAAAAGAACGGTATGCGGACTCTCGCGAGAAAGCTCGAGAGCCTGAAAATTGTGAGCACCGTGATTATTAGAATCGGTAGAGAGACGGGGCGAGGCATGGCGGGGTGACGCGTAAAAGGGGGTTCGTATCGTTTTCGCGACGAGCTCTCCTCGGGAAACAGGGAAACAAGGGGAGAAGGCCAACGACGCTCGACGCGTCTCTTTTAGTCGTGCAAACGTGTCTGAAATAATTCGGGGATGCGTGAAATCCAGGCTGGCTCTATTTGCCACGATAATCGGGGCGTAAGCGATTTCACAGGGCGAGAGACCTTAGGGGTGGAGAGCGAGGAAAAGAAGAGCGGGGAGAGAATGAGAGACGCTCATGGGACATTTAGGGTGCATTTTGTCCACCATTTGCCGGTGGCGGTAACGTTTGTTGCGAAGCAAAGAATCTACCACCCGTCGCGCGATCGACGGGGGCGAGAAATTGGGCACCTCTCGTTCAAGAGGGATGCGGAACGGCACCCGCGGCGCGATTATGCGACGCGATCTTTCAGGTACGCTGGAGCGTGGTATGAGCCGTAAAAAAAAAAAAAAGAGAAGTTCCGTGTGCCGGGGACACAAGAGCGGAACAACTATCGGATTAAAGCGGGCGTACGCGAGCCGCTTCGGGAATATCGAACACAGGCGTCCGCACGGAAAGACGATGGAAAATTGGTCGACGCGTAAGCTGGCAGACGAGCTGGCGATATAGACAACGACCGGTAAAAGGCGGGGCAGAAATAAAGAGAGAGAGAGAGAGAGAGAGAGAGAGAGGAGAAGGAAGAGGAGAAGGCAGAGGACGCTCATACATAATGTATGCGAAGCGTGGTGTATCCGTGACACGCGGTTCCGGCCTTCTCCGCGGACGCATCCTTCTACGACACGGTGACAAACAGGTTTCCAGCATGCGATTCGTTACGCATGACTCCTTGCGCGTTCCGTCTTGCGGCTTGAGCGGAAAATCTTCGACCGTGCCGTACTCGGCCTAACCGAGACAAAGTGTACGGGAGCGGGACAGCGTAATCGCTAATTACCGGGTAACGATTATCTCGCGGGCTGAAAAACACGCGGAACGAATTGTACGTGTACGAAGGCGCGAGGGAAACAGAGAAATAACAGGATCGGAGTCTCGATCGGGAGCACACCATGCGTAACGGTCCTCAGCGACACTATTCTGCCGTGAGATCCGAACACGACGTCCATTGTTTAATTTGTTTGCCGTTCCTTCTCCGTTTTACGATCGTTTCAGTTTGTTCTCGTGCCATGACAATCGAAGCAATCGAGATAGATATCGAGGAAAAACGGCGCCTTACCAATTCCAACATCGATCACATCGGGGAAATACAAGACAGGTTAACGCGGGGGAAAAGGTCGTTCTGTACTTATTTGCCGAATTACGGTGAGTCGAGGAGGAACGCGGACAAAACGCGAGTCACCATGACCTGGTTTAATTAAATAGTCGACGAAGCAATAGGCAATCTCCACTGATTGCCGACTATTTTAGCTGAAATGGCTAGGTATACCCACGCCGGAGTGACGTGTCCGTTAATTATGTGGCGCTTCAATTTCCTTCAACATTTCATTCGGCTCGTTACAAATCAGGAAATAAAAAGCCTAACAACGTGCAATCATAGTTCTGACGAGCGATCAACGATTACCCGGCATGCAAATTGCAAAAAAGTTCCAAGTATAAGAAAGAGGCTCGATTTTTCGGTAGACGGGAACAGACTCGAGTGTGTAACCGCGTACGCGTTAACGCGGTGTTAACGTATTCCCGGCTGGCGTTCTCGTATATTAATGAGCGCACGAGGCAACACGAAGCGAGACGCGCTACTACGTTCCCCTTTAGCCGAGGAAGCTAATTAAGAACACCGCGAGATTTCTCTGTTCGACCATCCAGCTGATAGCGCGTGATTTTTCTCGTCCGGTATCGTCCCCACTCATCCCATTCGATCCCTTTCGACGCTGCCTTCTCGTGTCGCATTTTTCTGACGCGCACGTGCCAGACTGCCCTCCTGATCTTTCGCAACGTTCCTGATCTTCTAAACGTTACGAAAGGAATTTTCGAAAAGACACGACCGACCCTACTTGCCAACGTAATAAATAGCCTGGAAAATTTCTAATGTACGAATATTAACGTTTCACCAAGTTCTCTGTGCCATCGAAGAAAGAAACTAGGCAAACAACAAAAGGTAAAAAGAAAGAAAGAAAAAAGGAGCAAGTGGTAATTGCAGGAATCGCACGATTCAGAGAGGTAGAGGTAAGACGAGAGGCAAAGCGAAGCAAGAAGGTAGAGCGCGAAAAATAGGAGTAGATGTTAGATAGATCCGAGTTGCTCGACATGGAGCCAACAACCCGAGGAATCGTAGTCGCGTAGTTATCTGGTGTCTGCCGCCTGCTACTGTTACTACCGCACTGATGGTTAGTATCATTAAAACGTAATCACTGCCGTTCGCTAACCCCGGCAATGCTAATTTCCTCGTTAATTAATGCCGAGTCTCATTGTGCTCGCGTATACCTGCAAAAGCGATTATTCGCCGACTACCGCCAACGTGTTAGACGCTAACGCGCTTCGATCCTCCATCTGGCTTCCTGTTTTCCTTTCCGTCACGGGAGGAACCATCCTCTACCGAGTACAAGAGAGGATCAAAGGGAAAAGAAAGAGCCGTAGAGGCCGTGAGAGAAGAAACGAAAAGAAGTACGCGATCTCTCTCTCTCTCTCTCTCTCTCTCTCTCTCTCGAGTGCCGATAAATTCTTCGCTTTTGATCCGTGCTCGCGACCACGTAATTGCGACGCGTTACAATGATCAAACGCATTGTCCATGGATAGAAGGGGACCGGTGCGTTTCTTCTCGACTGGTCCTCGGTTCGATTCTCCGACTCGAGTGCCCTCGAACCTGCACTCGAGAAGAGTGCTCGGTGTGCACAGCGCGGACGTGCTCGATCTTCCTGTCCGAGCCGAGATACGCTTCATTATCGAGCGCTAAACGGCCGTTTCTCCGGACCCACAATACCTCCCTTTGGCAAAGACCTCTTTGGCGAAATTAGTTTTGTTGCCCGTTACGGCGACAATGAGGCCCGTCTTTGGTCATCGGCTGCTCGTCGAAGGAAAAACGCAGCCACGATTCCTCGCTCATTGTCGATCAAGAGCGAAGGAACGCGCGGCGCAGAACGAAGCAGCCAGAAGAATCTGCTTTTCGTTGGGGAGATCCATGGGGAGAGGCAGATGTTTAAGATGGAACAGAAACAAAAAAGCTGTTGCCACGACGCAATGTTGAATGGAAGAACGAAATCGGCAGAGGCCTATACGCGCCCATACGCCGTCCAAGAAGTCCAGCGTATCGAGGCGACGCGACCGGCAGAGAATCGCACGGAATCGATTCTAGGAACGCAGAGATCCTCCCGTGATCGGGACCCTTCGATCGACGATGTCGATCAGCTGGCCCCGCCTATTGTATACTCGCCTGACGATGCAACTTCGACCCCAACGCCGACCAGTTTTTTAGCGAATTTAATATTTATACCGAATGACTGATGACCGTAATAGAGAAACGGGGTTGCATTGTTCGAAACGCTCGTGTCATTGATCGATACGATGCCGCTTTCCCGCTTTAGCCTTCCAGTGGGAAAACCCCGCCGTATCTAAAACCGACCACGTTCGTTCGATGTCACGCGTTAAATATCGACCTTCTTCCCTTTCCACGTTCCTTTTTTTCTGACTGATTGTGTTCAGAGATTCGAACGGAGCCACGATCGAGCAAACGTGGAAATCACCGCACGATGAATCGGCTACCTGTCGATTTCCTTTCTAAATCGCTCCCGCTGTTCCACTGTTTCAACGAATCGTTTACCAGTCTCGCGTGAAATCTCGTTCGTTCCATCGAAACGCGTTACACCGATATGGGCTGAACGAATAAAAAGAACGTTCCCATACCAAGGAGAAACCGAACTTCCATCCGAGACCAGCAAACCCGAGGAATCATTAACGAATCATTATCGTGCTCTTCTCGGAGAGCCTAGGCCCATGAAACAAAACCATTAATGATTTCTATTTGTATTCGTTTGTTGGTTCGTTTAACGCGAAGACGGAGGGTATACCAGGCCCCAGAGCCAAGTCCCCAGTGAGTTATGTGAGAAGTTCGCTTATTTTCGTTAAGTCGAACTCCCGCGGCGCGAACAAATCGTCCGTCGCTGCCGCCGAGAGACCGAGCTTTGTTTCTTCTTTCTCTTCTCCGCTTTCCGATTCCCCTCGCTCTCCGCTGTTTGTTTCAACCACCGACCATGGACGCGGCCTTTTCTCGAAGAATCATCGAAGCGCCAGGTTTTCCAATTCGATTCCCCGTTTCAATTTCGATTTAAAAGAAAAGAAGCACGACCGGGAAATTCGAGAAACTAGGATTCCATCGGTGCGTTCTATGTTTTCTCAAGCAACTACAAGAGAATAGCCAGCCCGTCAGACTGACCTCCCTCCATGTCACTCCCTCCTTTGCCATCTATTCTTCGCTCGTTTCACGTTAAGTTGCCAAAGCTACCGAGTTCCTCACCGTCTGGACGATGCGAACGGAATGAACGCGTATCTAGAACACGGCGTTATTTATCGGTTATGATCCGAGGAACGAAACGGTTAAGCCAATATCGTTAGTGGCGCCTGGGATGTTGGTGCAAGTCGATCGGGCACTGGTCGGTTCCCGTCATGGCGAAAGTATGGCCGCGATTACGAGTGGTCCGGGAGAAGCTGTGGGTCCCCGTCACGCGACGCGCCGCTTCATCTGTCAAAACATCGTTTTCGATCGTCCTGCCTGATATTTATCGCGATTTCAAACACGTGGGAGAGCCGCGCATCGAGGTTTGCCGGCGCCGTGAACGACGGAGACGCTCGACGGCGTACCGCCGCTGCTTGTCGCCAGACGTTTGCGTTTCGTGTTCCAATTTAAACGGGCGGAACGTCCGAGAAGAACGAAAGAGGGAACGTGTGCGCTCCGGGTCCCTGAACGAGTCACGGGAGCAGAAGGTATGCACGGCCGAGTGGAACGTACGAGAAGAGTTTCTATACCTGAATATACCCTCGGAGGCACTGACAGAAAGCGTCCCGCCCACAAAAGTAATCTCGACCCCGCGCTCCACGTTGAAGGTAAAAGAGAGACGGAGAAGGCGAGCGCCACACCTGATTCATCAGCGTGGAATAAATCGAAAGACGGACCAAAAACAAAACGAGCCACCGCGCCGCGCGTACATTTCGTTTCTTCTTCGCGTCTCACCCTCTCGCGTCTCTGTTCTCAATCCCTTCCATCCTCGGGTCTTTCCTCCGTGGAAAGGTTCATCGTTCGTTTCGTCCCTTCCGTCGTCCACACGGTGGTAATCCCGTGCACGATGTTCCGATGCATCCTGGGACCCGTTTCCACACGTTCTTCGTGTCCAATTCCTCGGTAGAAAACAAGTCAGCGCGTGTAGGTGTACGCAGCCGTCTCTCTGTCTCTCGTCTCGCCACATTCTCTCTCGCGCTCTCAGTCCTCGGACTCGGCCAGGTACGCCCCGACCCTCGCCGTATATAAATTACCTTTTTAATTTCCCGCCAAGACAAATGATTTAATTTATTCTATCAATTATTAGCGAGAAACGAATAGACGCGAGCCAAGGGAGGAGGGGACTTGTTTGGTTTTCATTTCGATTCGTCGATGTATTCGATCCTCTTGTTGTATCTCTTCCCCATCCCCAGCTCTCCGTTTCTACTCCTCCTCTTATGCCCACAATTCTCCCATCTTTCATCGCTGGATCGCGACTTTCATCCCCGGTCCATCGATTCCAATTCCGATGACACAACGAAGCAACTAATTGAGAGATAGACGTCGACACGTTGATCGAGAACGTGAAATATTCGAACACGACGACGATGGAAACGGAAACGAGGGTGTAGGAGCCGTAAATGGTTCTCTCTTGGCCGATAAAATTGGGAAGAAGCGGCGCAAAATGAATGGGTAAAAGAGGAAAGAAGGTTGCCGGGACATATGTTTCTACTGGTAGACAGAGCTGAGACTCTTGTTGAAACCGGTTCGACGTGTGTCTGGTCCAGGCTAGGTCAGTTATTCAAAAACTGAAATATCGCCTCATTAACGGCAGCTCGTTTGCGAACTCTCTAAGGAAGCAAGAATACGCGTGCCCCCGTCGTCGTCTTAGCCCTCGACGTGGTTTCCGTCGTTTCGTTGCCGCCGCTTGTTTTCATGTTCCGTTGTTCGGTTTCTCCTAGTATAGCCGACGATTAACCGAAACGAGGGTTTTTCGACGCGACAGTGGACGAAAATGCGAAAGAACGTCGAGAAACGAGAGAGCGAGTATCTCGAGACGAAGGAAGGCGTCGTTCTCGTTCGGTCTGGTTACGAGCTTTTTTCCACGAGGTAGTTTCACAACGGACGACCGGAGAAGAATCGTCGGCGCGAATACGAATAAAGCCAAGGACGCCGATGAAACCGCTCGAGGACTGCTTTTTCCTTCTCGCGTAACATCGTAAGTATCGAAGGTTCGGTTTGCCGGCCGCGTCTAAAGGTAGAAATTTTCAGGAATTATCGTGGTAGAAAACGATCGACCGAGACGGCACTGCCTTGCCCCTTTGTCCACAGCCTGGTGGAAATCGTTCGAGCAAACGGAGAACAGAGAATGGACCGAGACTCGGAGACTGTATAGAGAGCATACGAGTCGCGCGCCTTGGTATTTTACTTGATCGCTCTCTCCTGCGGATAGTTCACGGCGATTTAATGCACGATTACGAACAGGCGTTCGCGCTCGTTTCCAACGACTCGCATCGACCCGGTTATCTCGCGAAGATTCGGCCAAGTCGTCGCGAGAATCGGATAAGGAGAGTTCGTGCCTAGAGTCTCGTGGCCGGTTCCGCGCCAATTAATCATCGTCCCGCGCGGTTAAGAGGCCAATTAAGTTCCGCTTTTGCAAGTCTGATTGTCCGTACGTGCGATCCGTGGGCTTACATACGCGGTTCACCTAGCCCGTTCGTGCTTTATCTATCGCACTGCGCTCGAATTAAAATGTACTTTATGGCTCGTGTCAGCCGATAGCGATCGCCGTAAGGATCTCTCTCATTCCATCGCTCTCTTTCTTCTTCTCACCTGTCCCCGAGTTGTTATATACTTGCGGTCGAAACAACGATATTCTTTACGTACCAAACGCCGTTCATCCATAATTCAAGGATCGCGGTACGCACCTACGTGTACGCGTACATCACCGAGATTTCGCTCGAAACGTCGATCGTACGAAACTTTTATGAAGACGAATTCCAGGCTCGGGAACGGAGCACCGTGAAATTTCGAATTGGACGTGATATTTCGCGATGCGAAATTCGGCCGGCCTCGAACGTAGATCGGCCGCAATTTCTTTCGGTTAAACGGAAGAGAGCTCGGGGACGCGGTAATGAGCGACGTTGATAAATAGCGGACCGCATCGAGAACTCGAACCCTTCGTAATTACACGTCTATGCCCACTGCCGATCGCACCTCTCGTAACAGACGCCTGGCGATCGGTAAATAATCCAATAACTGCAACCATCGAACTTTTATTTTTTATTAAATGCGCTATTCTTTAGCTTGAATGCCGAACGAATATTTTGTACAAGGTTTTTGTCATTACAGATCGATGTTATACTGTTTTACTGAAGTTTCGCATAGTCGGACGATTCTCTCAGACTCATTTTCCTCTCGGCTCGAGTAAGAAAAGAAGGACGTTGCCGTCGATACGAGACGTATCCCGTGCCGTTGCGAACCGGCACTAGATGTATCAACGTCGGCACTTAATAACACCTCGTAGTCTCGTTCTTCGGGGGTCCGCAACCGTAACGACGACCGTGAACGCCGCCGGGTAATTTGGCACAATGATATAATTACACATCACTGGCGATTATCTCGATTGCTCGTATCATAGAATAGCCGTGTCGGGATCTCCGTTCCGCGCGAGCTTCGTAACCTCTTGCGAAAAAGTAGATTGCTCGAAATTCGTGCGATTCGCAGTGATTCAACGTCGATCGATATCTTACGCGTTCGAATATCGAAATCGTGATCGACTTGTGCGACGATAAACCGAGCAGACATAGATGGAACGAAGTTAGATTTGCGCGAAGAAAGCATCGAGAATAGAGAAGAAGAGGAGGCGGAACGAGAAACGAAGGCGTGCGTGCAACACGCGAGCTGACCGCACGCGTGTAAAGATGGTTCCTCCAGACGGTGTCTGACGAGCCGGCAAACGCCGACTTCGACTCTAACTACGACTCCGACTTCGAGTTCGACTTGCACTCGCAGACTGTGTGTCGACTCGAAACGAGGCTTCCCTTCAAAAGCTGTACGTATGTCGGGGCCTATCACGACGGGCGTCCATGTACGGAAGATCGGGCCGACGTCGAGTACAGGGATCGTTACTCGTGGGAGTCCGTGAGAGGGCTAGCGTTGATTGACGCGCGACGTTACGCCAAACTCGACGGCACGCGAGCCAAGCAAACGGCCTCGATTGGTAGCGATTTCGCCTCGGTAACTGGCAAACAAACCCGCCGACTACGAGTGGAGATAGAGACCCGAAGGGGCAGGGACTGATCCGCACGGACATGATCCTTCCATCCGCGAGTCGCGAATCCCAGCGTGCGGTACGTACTACGCGAAACCGTGCCGATTATAGGGCCGACTATCCTCTGCCTGCTACCAGATTACTAGATTACAGTTGTCCGTCGAGATGTTACCGGCTCGAACGTTGCTCCGAATGAGTAGCTTCGAGCTAGACGGCCGAGAAACCGCCGTGCGCTATGGAAATTCCGATTGCTTCTCGACAATTTCTCGACCCTTCGATTCCAGTCTCGAAGGCATCTCTGCTCGTATACGCGGATTCACTCCTGTTTTTCGATTGGAAATGGAATTTCTGTCTCACGATGAACGAGGATCCTGGTTCGTTGGTTGATCGGATATCGGTCGTAGTATCGCGCGAATCCCTCTATACGAGAATATATTTCATGGTCGACGATAACGGGGAATTCTTGTATGGTTCGTTGTAACAGTAGCTTAAAATACCGAACGAACGTCTACCAGGGAGGTCTCGTGCGTCGTTTAATTACCGTGTGTAACAAGTTCGAGTGGCCTGCCGTGCGCACGAAACCCCTCTCGAGAAAGGGGTGCGATATGCTCGCTGACGTCGTCCACGAATCACTCGAAATTACCGAGTACCGTTGCGACTCACACCCATTCCCTCTTTCTATACCACCCCTTGGCAGCCTTCCTCCTGTCTCGGCCAGCAACGCCACCCCTCGCTCCGCCTTATCCAACCGGCCACCTTTTCTACTCGTACGCAGCACCGTTTCAATCCGCCAGATAATCGGTGCAATTACAAAACCGAGCAAAGGGGAGGTATCCCCCGTACAAATGTACGCAGTAGCAGTCGCAGGCCACGTTGTTGCCTGGATTATTTTTTCTCCGCTCCGAAGAGTCGTAGCGTACGAAGGTAGAAGGTTTCAAGCTAGATAAATCTTGGCACTGAAGAAGCAGAGGGTCGAGTGTTAAGTACGACAAAAATGTCGAGAGGAACGTCGCGACAGTGGAAGGTTGTCTTTTAGGAAAGGGTCGACTAGAAGGGTAGGCCTCGTTGATACGACGAGGGTGGAGGACCAGGGGAAACAGCGAGATACCCAAGGGTCTGCCTGTAGTCAGCTGTTTTAATGTGGGTCACCAGTTCCTACAAAACGATCGATTTCCGTCTAACTGCGAATTCTACGTTCTTCGTCTCTTCTTCCACTCGCCGAAACTTCGAGACATTACCGACAAGCTGCCGTAACGTTCCAGGCCAGCTGGTTCGGCGAACATCGTCCTTTGCGATCGAGGCGTCCGCAGGATCGCACCCTCGATCGATCACCCGTACGTTCGTCCACTTTTCGTCGAGCTACCACCGATACGATCTACGTAATCGCGATAACATCGGGAAACGTTGATAGAAGCCGGCGATCTGGCGCTAAATATTCCATCGGCCCGTGTTGCGCTATGATTTATGCTGGCGCGAACAATGTGGAAAAGTAACGGGTCGCGCGAAACAGATGGTCGGTGTCGATGTTGCGATTTGGACGATACTCGAACCCCCTTTATGCCCCGGTTGGAGAGAAGATGGTGGAGCGAAAAGTCGCGGGGCCAAAGGTTTGCCTAGTTTCACCGAGAAAAAGACGCCTCGTGGTTGTTTACTCGAACTGAACAACCCTACTGTGCACACACTGCTGCAAGATATAAGCTCGGCTACGCGCACATGGCAAATACATATTTATGTAGGAGGCGTAACTCGCATCGCTCTAAGAACACCAAGTTCCAACAAACTCACTGACCCGATAAAAAAGTCGAGAGTAGAACAGGAGTTATACCTTCCATTTATGGAATTCTCGTGTCCACGGTTTAAAGCGAACGATTTAATCCAACGGAAGGGAGACGAAATGGCTCTTTCAGTCGTTTTATGCAATTAATTTGCTACGTCTTTCCGGCATCCGTGTAATTATAAACATCGCTTTCACAAACGTATAGACGCATACTCGTGTCGCTCCTGAAATTCCTCTATATTTACCACTAGAGTCCGTTGAAGACAATTTAATTCTCATCGTATTACCAAACATCGAACTTACTGCTATCGCCTCGATTCGACACCAGCCGATACGCGATTCCTCGTTCGCTTCCTTCGAACTAGTTCCACTGATTCTTTCGCTCTCGCCCTCCCGCCATTCATTTTTCTTTTCTCTTCCCATTAAACCTATTTTTAATTAAGCTATTTTAAGTTAAATGAAACATTTCTTTCGTTACTTGCCTTCGTAACAGCAATTAATACCGCGTCACGCCCATTTACCATCTCTTTGATTTCTCTTCTATGGTCGCTATTTTATTGTATGTATAAACGACTCCGTTCTATATATAGTGCCACAAAGTCGATACGTAATAATATTTCACATGACGCGTATATTGCATTTAGATGCGACGAAAGAATTCGTATTGTTTCGCTTGAAGCGATGTTACACGCGCATTTGTAACGAGCGGAATTTCCAGATCGTACGCGCATATTTCAGATAAGGAATCGTTCAGCGTCATCAATGGCGTTCCAAAAAGCAAGTCGGCCAAGATCCCGTGATCTTACAACTGGATGGATAAAAGTGTAGGAACCGATAAATGGAAATATCGTGGATAATCGGTGGCACGAACAGAAGAAAGACAAGGAGTCAGGGAACGGGAGCCTGGCGCCGTTACGATACAATGCCGACCCCGAGATGACTTGCATCCATATCGAGCTGCACGAGGAGAGGAATCGGCGATCCTAGCCACAGGCGCTTTCGTTCGACTTCCTCCTTACTTTTCCCTTCCCTCCCCTCTTGCCTGTCTTCTATGAATTCACGTAGTTCGCGAGCAACGATTTCATCGTCTACCGCGTTTATTATTAGATTCCGTACTCGGCGCTACCGAGTTCGCAGCTTGCGAGAATTTTTCCACGGGGAGAGGCGAAATCGAATACTTTTCACGGAGGATCGCTTTCTTGAGAAAAAATTAAGTAATTATTGGAAGATCAAGCAACTCTCGTAACAAGTGCAAACCAAGGGAGAAAACGAAGAAAGCAGAGAGAAAGAGAGAGAGAGAGAGAGAGAGAAACAGAAGAAGAAAAGTTGGATTAAAAGCGAGGGAAATTGTCGGAAAGACGGAAGAAGAAGACGATAATGAGGAATGGTAGAAAAATAAAGAAAGACGCAGAAGGTTCGGTTAATCCTTCTTGTTTGTCTTTACGTTAATTATCTAGAATTAAGAACGCTGCTTGTCGCGGCGCACCGGCCGGCGGATTACTGGCTCGATTATTACTTATTGCAGATTATTAATTACCGAGAATTACCGTCTCGGTGCTCGGCTGGGGTTCGACTTCGTGGAGGGTAGCGGAAGCGTTCGAAGGAAAGCTCGGTATGAGATTTATAGCAAAGGCATCGGATCGATTTCATTTCGAAGGAATGACGTGTTTTCGGTCCGACGTAAACCGATAGAGGAGGAGAATCGTGCGTCTTCGTTAACGGGAAACGCGAACGCGTGCACGAAATTCTAGTCGACAACAATGGAGTGATGCATGTGATAAAAACGTGCTGTAACCGGGTGCAGGATGCAACGTGAAAACAGAAAAACATCGGTAGAGAACGCTGATAGACGAAAGCCGTGATGAGCGCGGCCACGTCGTTGCAACAAAATGTACGCGTATCTGTGTCAAAAGCGGCCCCTGGACAATAATAGAAGCCCTTAAAAACGTAAAGCTGCCTAGCGGGCTGGTTGGGCGCGCGTGGGTTATGAAACCGAAAAAGAAAAAAGGAAAAAAACGCACAGCGGCCGAGCCAGCTGCCGTATTCGATACAATCGCCGAGCGGATAAGTTCTCTGCGGAAGATAAATGGAAGCATCGGGGTTCGATCGTCGCGAACAACCACGAGAACTTGGTACTCGAGCCAGGGAATAATTGCTCGCTGGGAAAACACGATTTCACGAACGATCTTTTCTCTGCTTCTGCTTGTTGTTCGCCTATCGTTGGTACTGCTGTGTCTACCTCCTTTCCATTCTGCTTCGATTTGGAAATCGTACTACTTTCCATACGAGGCGTTCCGCGAGCATAGCTCACGCATGTACGCGCGCTTAACTCGAAAGCGCGTACTCTTTTAATCGCGCAGCTAGACTCGAGACGCGATTGTGCATAAGCACACGGCAACAACGAAAGAGGAGTTGAGAGGAACGAGCCAAGGAAATAAATATTAATAACGATGCTTCCTCTCCCCGTGACCCTCCCCCTGTCCTCTCTTTCTCCTTCGCGCGCATATTCTTTCGATCTCTCCTCCTCTCAACCTCCCACTCGCGCATTTCTTCCCCCGGTGCAACCAGACTCTCGTTCCTTTCCCTCCCAACCCCCGGCCGCCCTCCTGCCATGCCGCCTTCCGTCTTTCTTTCTCTCTCTCCGTTAGTCTCCGAGTGCGCGTCTGTGCATTGTTAGGGCCATTACGGGAGCCAATTAATCTATGCACAATTTTATAATTAAACGGCTAATAGCGCATAGAATTATAGTCCAGGGCCGCGCGCACTCCCACGTATCCTGCTGCGTTCGTGGGTTACGTATACGCGCCGAGAAAGACATTTAAGGGAAGGAAGAAGGAAAGGAAGAAGATAGAAACGAGGAAATCTCGTTCGTGTGCGCGGTTTCTTATCGCGATCTACCGCTTATTCGTTCACTCGCTCGCGCGCTTCTTCATTCTCTTTTCGTCTTCTGGCGTCTTTCGATGAAACGCTATCGGGACACGCGGACGTTTCGCGGCGATCCACACCGCTCGGTCAGAATCCAGCAAATTGACGAGGATAATTGCCTCGTCTCGTTAGCGAGCGTATATGGCATCAATTAGGCATATTCGAGAAGAAAAGAGTACTGAACTAGCCTCGATGCACGGAATCGAGGACACTGCGCGGCGACGATTCTCGCGTAGGCGATAGTCAAACCGTACTTTCGATCCCTGATCCAAGGGACGATGAGCGCGGATTGGGTCCAGGGGAGAACGTGGTGGTTGGACACGAGGAAGCGAGCGTTGCAGCGCAGCCGGTGCCACGCTATAAACCGCAAGAAAAATCCCCCTGAATTATCGGTGCGGTTCTCGGTGCATGCTGTTGCATCGATGGCGATAGAAGCGCGCTGGCCACGGTCGGATGACCGTGTAACTGTGTGCGCGGACCAACGGTCCATGGATGGAACATCGGTGTGTAGTCGTTGCCGCTGTTACCACTGCCGTGCATTATCAGAATGTAACGACGTCAGCGGTACACGCGACGAGGCCGGACCGCACACACGAGAACCATACCGCGGTCTCTTAATCATCCGATTTTTCCTGGCGATACTCCCTCGCCGCTCCTGCCGCCCCTTTCACCCCCGCTCGATCCTGCCCCTCTCATTTTTCCAATCGATTTTTGGCTAGCACACTCTCGTATTCACCGAGATAACGAACCACGTTAATTCCGCGTTGTTCCATACATCGTAGATCAATTACACGCGATACCTTCGACATTCCATTCGAAGCACGAGGAGCAGGTTAAGCGTTCTCCGATAGAACAATCTACGAAACGTTTAGTCGCTATTTCGACGAGATCGTTGGTCCCTAGAGAGAAGAAGGAGCGCGTGAAGAAGAGCCCGCGCACGAGCCGACGGCTCGGCCAACTCTGTTCTGTGACTACGACTCGGATTATTTGGATCCCTATCCCTATAGCTTTCTCTTTCCTCCCGTTTTCTCTTTCTCTCCCTGGTCTCTTTTCCGTCTCTGTTCCCTCCGTTCGCTATCCCTCGGCCCTCTTTCTCCTTCGCCCTCTCTGTGTCGCGCTGAATCCGTTTCCGTTGCGACTGCCACTGCGCGCTGCTCGCCGCGATACTATTGTCCACCGACGCCACTGCCTCGCCACCGAATCCACTCTACTTGCGCTTAGCCCTTTCGGCGATTCTCGATTACGCAGCACGACGATTTGGCGAGATGAAGAAGCAACGACAGACCGAGTTAAAGGAGGAAATAGTTGGAACGTAGGACGCGTAGGGAGACTCTAAAGTCTGGGACAATATTTCCCCGATAACACCGGATCCCCTCGTTCCGTTTACCATTCCGTTTCGTCTGCCGTCTGACTCGTGGGTGGGGTAAGCTTGTACTACAGCCACTTCTCTCTGTCTCGTCGGTGGGGACGATTCATTCAGAGAAACTGCCGTGAAAGGGACACCTGTTGGCACGGAGGCCCGTTGACAATTCCAGATACAAGGGCACGTGCCTTTACCACAGCCTCCTTTTCCGTAGATACGGCTGGTGATGGAGAATATATCGAAACGAAATGTCAGAGTCGATCGTAAAAGTAGTGTAGTCGAAGAGTAGTCGGTCGAAGAGATGAAATTTGTTCCTCGTTTCGATTCGATGGATAGAGAATAGTCGGACTATGGACGATAAGAATTGGAGTCCTCTGTAAACACGGTTAGGAGGAAACGAAACGCGTGTCGAGAAGAAGGGAACGCGCGATTAAAATATTTTTTGGTCGACCGGTAGCTCGGTAAGGAACGTAGCTGGCCGAAGATAAAGTGCTGCCCAGAGGCGACACCGGGCGTTATTAATACACACGAGGATGGTAGCTTCCGTTCTCGGCAACAGAAGCTACAAAAAGCGCACAAACAACCGTAGGTGGCTCTATACCTACGATCGTTGTTATCGTCGCGAATCATCGGCAGATCAGGATAATTTCATACGAAGCCGTGTGCCAGCTTTAGAAAGGTTCGTTCGATCGTTAGCCCTTCTGTTTCACCCTTTTAACCTAGCCGAGGAGATAGTTGCTAGTCTAAATAGCACCGCGATCTATTTCCGTTTACCTGGCCGTGGTGCAGTCCCTGTAGAGTATGTCGAAGTCCTTGCAGCTAAGCAGCTTGCATCGATTGACGCCTGGCTGGATGGCTCCGAGTCCACGCAGAATCCTAACTTGTTCGACATTGCACACCAACGGCACTATATCGAGCCTCTTGAGTTTTGTGTAGACGGTGTGCAAGCCACCGACTAGGTGCTTAAGGAAGAGCTCGAACGCTTGCGGTAGGCAGAGCATCGTGTCCCCGGCTATGATGAACGCGGCCACCTTCTGGCCACGGTAATCGACCAGTTTGCACTCGTTCGCTGTGGGATCGCTGGTACTGATCGGTGGCGGGCTGTTGTACGATCTCGGAGGCAGAACAGCGTGATGGGCGGCCATCAGCTCGAGCGGCGAGCCATGATGACCGCTGAGCATGCCGCCGAGTTGTCCCAACAGGCCCAATCCCGGTGGCGGTAGGCCTGGCATACGGGGCACCATGCCTGGCGGTGCACCAGGTGCTCCTCCGGCGGAAAGAGGCGGCGGACTCAACGGAAGTCCCTGAGGTGGCGAACCTCTGGTTGGCGATCCCGGCGTGGGAACGCCGCGATGCTGTTGCTGTTGCGATTGTTGCTCGCGAATCTGGTCCCGCGGATGAGGTTGTTGATGCGACGGTGGCGGTTGATGCTGCGACCCGTGAAGCTGTTGCTGATTTTGTTGAGCCGACGGGCTGTGTGGATGTTTGGGACTGCCGGTTACGGGACTGGCGCGGCTGCTGTGATCCGAAGCGCTATCCATCGCTCCGTGATCCATCGACTCTCTAAAGGACACGTGTCTTTCTCTTGTTGACCACGTTCCTTAAGATTTATTCTTTTGCCTTCTCAATGGGAACTCCTTCTCGCCCGTTCCTCGGAGATGTCGTTTCTTCGCTCTCCCTCTCTCCTCGCCGCAGTTCTCGCCACGTGGACACCACGAGATACGAGGAACTCGGGATACCGGCACGAGTCAACGCATACTAGACCGATCTCTTCTTCTTTTCGTACCGATTCTAGCTCGTTCGGCTGCCAACACCAGCCGACGAGGAAGCTGCCGTCGATCCAGGGTCAGCCACGGGTATCTCAGCTCTTCGCAAGCGTCACTGTCACTCGGGTAAACTGTCGCGTCTCACGGAGTACGTTGGACCGTGTACGTAAGTAACAATTTCACTGTGCACAACCACTGGAACAATCGTGTCCATGACAATCAACCGTTGTCACTCGATACGGGCCTCGACGTCGACTTCGTTCTCGTTGCGGACAGGTCCGTGTTCCGCGTGACGCTGGTCGGCTTCGCTCGAGGAGCAGCCAAGCTGCCCCCCGTTCAACGATTCACCAACCACGAGTTTTCCTTCGCGACGCGTAGGTGCTTTTCTTCTCACTGAGGAAACTGGTTCACACGAGAGTAGACGACTAGATGACGCGATGTCGCGCGACAATATTTCTTGCCCTTGAAAAACGCGTGGACAACGAACCGTCGTTGTTGGGTCGAGGACGATCGGTAGGACAGGATTGACGCATAGACGAGGGACGCGCGACGCAAACGACAGCGACGTACACCGCGAACGCAAACGAGAACGACGAAGATACTGTCGCGCGTGATAGCAACCGCGAGAACGGCGATGATGACACGAACACAACGACGACGACGACGGCGACGATGACGATGACGACGACGACGATGACGATGATGACGACGACGACGACGACGACGACGACGACGGCGACAGCAGCGGCGGCGGCGGCGGCGGCGGCGGCGGCGACGGCGACGACGACGACGACGACGACGACGACGACGACGACGAAAGCGGCTGCGGCTGCGGCGGTAACTCGCAGGGACGCGCGTCGCTCGTTCTCAAAGTGGCAAACGCTCTCTCGGTCGAGTCGGGAGTATTTCCCTACCCAGTCACAGATGTAATAAATAAAAACATCAGTGGAAGCCCGAGGAACGGGGAGGATGGGCGTTCTGTGCGCGCAACCGACTATCCGGTTGGCGGAGCCACCGGGGTGGCAGTTCTCCCTATTGGACGGTAACCTCGTACCGTCGACGCCTTTCGAACCTTCCCTCGGCTGGTGGCGGGACGAGCGAGTATTCCCCACTACGAGGCAACCTCTGCCACCGACGACGCGCACCGACGATGCCGACCGGGACGATTCCGGGGGCGACTAACACACGGAGACATCCAGACGCAGACGCGAGTCTCGACAAGACAGTACGATTCGAACCTACCGCCGATCTACGCGCTACGAGTGGGGATTTCTTCTTTTTCCTCGCGACCTCTCCCTCCACACCACCCTTTGCTCTCTCGGCTCGCCTCTCCTCGCTGCCCCTCGTAGCCCACGTTACTCTTTACCTCGCCTCACCTAAACCTAACCTCCCCCTAACACCGACCCACCCCACCGCGCTTCTGTCGCGTTTCGGGTCTTCCCTCCTCCTCCTCCTCCACCTCCTTCTCCTCCTCCTTCTTTCTCCTTTCTTCTCTTCCCTTTTTTGCTTTCTTCCGCGCGGTACCCCTCGCCAGTTTCCTTTTCTCTTTCGTTCACGACTTTTCCGTTTACCAACCCCTTCGTCGCTTTTCTTCCACTCTTTTCGTTTGCTATCTGTGTCTCTCGCTCGCCTTCTTTCCCTCTGTTCCTTTCTCTTTTCTTCGCCACCCCGTGCGCCCAAACTCTCCTATTCGCTACCTTTCTTCTTTTGCTCTCTTCTTCACCTGTCTACCACCTCCCTCTTCCTCCCTACCTCTTGCTCGCTCGCTTTCCCTTTTTCTCTCTTCGCACGCACTCGCGCCCTCTTTATCTCGAACGAATGCACGACCTCTCTCCTACTCGCTCTGTCTGCCTCTTCGTAGATGCCTCCCACTTCTTCTTCCAGCTTCTCCTCCTACCTTGGCCTATGGCTTATACGTTATACGCTCTCTCGAACTCGCGCTCTCTCGCGCGACCAGCGGTAGCCTCCACCTCGTTTCTCCCTCTGTTCCGTCATACCCAACCGTCTCTGTCGGTTTCTCCCTGTTCCTCGGTTCTCTGTCCGTACGACGAAGAATGTCGCCGGCGTTCGAATCGATCGGTCGGTCTCCGCGCGCGCGGGGGGTCCCCCTTCCGTTACTTGCATCCTCTCCTGCCCCGCAGAAAGAGCCTATCCTCCCTGCCACCTTCTTCTTCGACGTTCCCTCGGATCTCCTCTACCATATTCGCCATCAGCATTACACGAGCGCACTTATTTCTTCTGTAGGTAACTTCGCTTCCTCGCGATCTCTCTCTGCTCCTCGACCACCCTCTTTCGCCCCTTCCTGCCCTTCCTTCGCCCGCCTGTCCGTCCCCTCCCCTCCCCTCCCCCGCCAAGCCAAGTATTGCTACCACCTTTTCTCTGCTCCTCCTCCCGCGGCATACGCGATATACCATACCCGACACTCTCCGCGGCTCTCTGTAAGCTCCGAGTATGAGTGCTTAATATCTTTGTACCATACCTAAAGCGTCCGTATTCGCCGATGCTTCTTACGTCCGAACTTTCCCTGGAGGCTCTCCGCGCGTAACATCTCTCGTCTGTCGCTAATTTCCGCCGCCGCCGCCGCCGCCGCCGCTCATTCTACTTCGTCGTACAAAAAACCTCTGGTTTCACTATCCGCGATTAGCGGTTGCTCCCGCTTCCATTCCTTTTTTCATCCTGCGTGTTTCTTCTGAAACGATGGAAACCAATTGGCTCGATGATCGATCTTAGTATCCAGCGAAGCGAAATAAAAAATTAAGATCGGAGCGAAGACGCACTGCGCTCGATTAACTTGTCATAGGCGAGAGTTCAAAGGCTGTGGAGACGGGTGAGAAAGAAGCAAGTGGGAAAAACCATCGTTTAGCCTTTTTCCAACGGTGAACCCCCGATCAGTTCTCATCAGTCCGGTGACCCAGATCCACGAGGAAAGACCCTCTGCGTTTGTTACGAGTATATAGTATATACACGTATATAGGTAATAGGCTTCGCACACGTATTCCTCCACCGCAGCTGATCCCTTGACCTCGTGCAACCCCAAATGAAACGAGACCCCCTGGGCCTAACGTTCATTGACCATCGCTAGTCGTTCGAGTGGGGTTCGATCATCCTGAATCTTTCTCCACGAAAGCTTCTCCAAATGTCTTTGCTTCGAGATCTCGTCTCTTAGATACCAAACATCCTTTGAAATCGCAGTAGTTCGTCGTCAGGTTTCTCACTCGGCCTACATTCAGTCAAATGGCATATTGTTAATATCGCTTATAAGAAAGAGACATGCGGTTCATCGCGAATAAAGGTAACATCCTCTAGATAGGGTATTCGTTTTCATCGACGATAAAGACATTGTTTGCAGCGAAAAGGCGATCGATCGCGAGATCCAAGTCCCTCGTCCGAGGAAGGTCGAGGATCGGTAGGGGACCGATGTTTGCCACGAACCAAACCACGTCCAATTAGTGGAATTAATACCGGTTGGCTTTGGGGGAGCTAATGCCTCTGTGTGCATACCTACGGGTATGCACGTCGATGACTGCACTTTCCTTCGTGCGTAATGAAGGACAATCCCGTCGGTTGGACCGAGCAGCCCGATGCATTCGCTCGTCCAAGCAACCGCTGCCTCCTCTTGTTTTGCGGTCACGAGAAAATATCTGGAACCCACGAGATTACGACTTTGAACGTGCCCTGGCTAACGGTGTTCGTGTCTTTCTGTCCGGCCACCAGAAAACAATTTCGTTCACGACGTTGTTTGCTCTCTGTAGACCAAGTTTCGTTGTGAAAAAGAGACAAAAGGTACTATTTACAGAAAATTGCTGCTTCAAGCACCCTATAAATTCCTCTATATCGTGTTAGTTTCCCTTTGAAGTTGGATTCAGACTTGTCTGATATTTCGTAGGCGGTAAAATCCGTTGGACAAGAGAAGGTGAACCGATCGACGACAGACGGATTTTCAGGCAAGTCGGCCGAGTATGATACGCATTGTTTGAGCGTTCACGGGACTGCGGTTCGCTAGCGGCGTTCCTGTTACTGCTCATTGGCCACCCTGCACGGGAGAATTGCGCGAAGCGCAAGCAGAGAACGCTGCCTCTCTCGTGCATAGCTGTTACGTAACCCTCGTCATTGTTTGCGCGTCGTCGTCACAGAACTGTAACAGAGCGTACGGCAAAAAGGAGGGTAACGTGTAACGTTGGATAAGAGAGGGAAAAAAGCGCGAATTTTTGTCGAAAGAGCATGCATAGAAGGAAGGTATTCCGCACCAACCAACCGGACACGCGTCAGAAGGACTCCACTGCACCGGAAGCGTCGCTCTTCTCCGTTTCTTTGTCCGACGTTCCGTTTACCGTACCCGCGACACGAATTTTTGTCCAGGTTTTTTGCCTCCGTTATCCTATCGCCATTAGTCGCGTTAACCTGTGCAAAAGAAAAAGAGGGAAAAGGGAAAGAAAGAAGAGAATACAGGGGGAAGAGTTAATAGAGTAGAGCGTTTATCAGACTGGCTGCTACTGCCGATCGTCTCCTTTGCAATTGCCACCTTGTCGTCTGTCGCTTCGATTCCCTTTGCTCGACGTGTTTCCGGTTCGATGCTCGCGATCGTCTTTCCATTCTCTTCAAATTTACCAGCAGGCTTTCTATGGCCGTCGATTCGTCGCCTGTATATCAAAGGCAAAAGAAAACATCGATCGAATTAACGTAATTACTTGTTCGTGCGAGATACGTGCGCGTCGCGGCAAAACAGGCGTCAAAGTCGATCGAGAGTCACGAAAGAGCGGGATTTTACAAAACGTTAATTGCGCGCGGTTTATATACAGCGCGGCTTGGTATAGAGGCCGGCACGAGAGAAAAATCAAGAGCTAAAATAATGGATTTTGAGGAGGGATGAAAAACGACGGTAATTTTTCTGGACACGTACGCCACCGTTCGGTTTTTCAGCGCGGCTTACGCGCAACTAATTACCCATATGCCACGTGTTATTATAAATAGCCAATCGTTACCGACACAGCCGCATCCGCGATTCGCCCATAATGGCGTGTTATCGGATAAATAAAACGGATAGCCACGGGAGGGTGCGCTCCGATTATGCATCGACGCCTCCCGTGAGCGTATGTACCTACTCTCTGACCACCCGTACTGTTTTCCCAACGAACGACCAGCTTTTATTTCTCGTCGACTTTAATCCGCACGCTGACGACAACGCCGATCACGTTTATTCGTTACGACGCTCTCGATTCCACTCCCTTTGAATCTGCTCGACGAAACGAGCATGTGTCTCACAGGGGAAAACTACTAAGAAAAGCAACAACGACGAAAATGCTGATATCTTTTAAATTATAATTTCGAATAACAGTTTTCTAATTTTCAAATAAACATCTTTCACTTTTGAATTTGAATTTGTAATTGAAAATCCCTCGAATTTCCTCTCACCCTATAAAATTAAACAGCCACTGTATATAATTAAAATCGATACCTAGATTCAACAAAATGACTAATACCTTTCCGAGGACAGGATGACGCGTTGGCCCGCCATGATATTCAAACTAAACGCATTAGAAAGCTCATTTAAATACGACACAATGCCGAGCACGAGCGGACCGCGGTTGCGCGATATCATTCGTCGGTTGAAATAATGCTGTCCAAAAATGCCGATCGAATGTTACGAAAATTCTTTGCGTTCTTCTACTCGCCAACAAACTGATTAGCAGATCACGAGATGACTAGCAATATTGCTAGTTTCGCTAACGCTAAATGGGAAACGTCATTCGATTCGCAAGCGGTATGGGTTGGTAATCGCGCGGCTTGGTTACTCTCTCCGTGTCAATACTTTTCCACGGTGAACGCGACACAAGACAATCACGTTGACACCCGGTGATGGATGTCCCGGCTGCTCAAAATACCCCCCTCAGTTTTCCCGCCAATAAAGCCCATTGTAAATGCGAACTATTCGAAATATTAGAGCGGCAACGGCGATTACCGGCCGTTCAGTCATCGCTTCTGACGCACCGTAATCCTTTCCATCTTCCTCCGCGTCCTTTTTTGTTCTCCCGTTGCCGCACCGCCTCTCCGGACTTTCGCCGACACGGCCTAAGTCCGCGTCATCCCCGAATATGCCTCTTCCCTCGGCGACAGGAACTCTCCATTCGATCGTCAACTTCCTTAGTCAGGTAAGAGGCAAGAGTTTGCGATCGAATGTCGAAACATCCTGCTGACAACATATCTATTATTATCCGGCAACGGGTGTCCCTCTATCTGCTGCTGATAATCTAACGTGCCTCGTGCTCAATGAACAGCGTAACAATACTATTTCAGCAACCGCGCGCAAGAAGACAACCGAAGAATAGATCGACTGCTCTGTTACCGACGTGCAACGGTAACGAACCACCTTCCTGTCACTTCTCGTTGCTCGTTATCAGCTCACGTTGCGAGCCCCTTTGCATCTAAAAAGAAAAAAAAGGACAACCAAAAAGGACAAGTATGTCGTAGGCGGTAGCCGTCCTTTTTCTTCTAGACGTACAACGAAAGATTCGTTATGGCGAATAACTCGTTGAAATAGTTCGTACTCTTTGCCTCTCTTTAACGTGGAATTATTCTGAACGAGTTCTACGAAAGAAGAAGTACAGGATCGGTCGCGTTCCTCCGGGGCTTTCGACTCCGCGAACGCCGCAAAGCTTAAAGAGATAGGATTACTTGCGATTCGAAATTTATTTACACCAGCCTTAATCCCTATTATAGCCGCACGCGTAGCCCGAGGAAATGGCCGAGCAATTTCGGATTTGGACTGCCGAGAGATGATGGATCGCCGTTTCGTAGGCCGCCACTGATGATACCTCGCAGATGTAACCTCCACACCCTTTTCGGACGAAACCACTTGCCAGTGATTATCGATTAAACGCATGCACGTTACCTCGATTCTCTGCTCGTCACGATTTTCCTCCTATTTTCTTTTCCTTCCTTTGTTTTCTCGGTTTCGTTACGGATCCGCTCGACATCTGGCTCGTGCCAAAACTCTCCTCCGCTTTGTTACCCCTCACCCGTCTCACGCGCCTAAAACAACCAACGGTTTCGGATTTAAAGGATAAAAGACGATTCGATTGATACGAGAGATCGAGTGACAAATTCTCGATCGTACGCAAGAAGCAAACGTTTTGCGACGACAGAGAGTTGAGATGCTTTGTACTCGGGCGATGATTGCTGGCTGAAACTTGGATATTGTCTCGCGCCCTGTAACGAGCAATCTCGATAGGATTAAAACGTTGTTTACCGGAACAGAAAGCCGGGACTTTGGGTTTACTTGGCGTAGTCGACACAGGCGCATCCTAGCGGCCTCGACTTCCTGGTGAATGCATACGTTTACAAGAACGCGTTGTTGTACTCCCGTTTAACTTCTCTCGTTACGCGAGTTACTCGAGCCGGCCGGTCTATCGAAGTTGCCGATAAAAATTAACATCCATATAGCAGGCCGCGTGCAAGCCACTTGAACTCCCGGAAATGTCCGACATATGTTGCCACTTCAGATAATCCAAAGCTTTTACAATAATCTAATCAGCATCACGGAACGAGAAATACATTTAACATGATCGATCAAATCTGCGGTTCCGTTAAATGAATTTCGACCCAAGCTTTCAAAGATAAAACGACTCTTCACTGGGATACATCTGTCCATTACGATATGTTGCGCATTCGAAGCGCGCAAATACGATTTCCAAACCTCTCAGAGTGACATCTAGCTTAAGACATTGCATGCACTCGTGAAATTGAAAACAGGATAAGAAAGACACGAGAGAGTAGACATTTTTTGGCGAAAAAACGATCAAGAATCATGAAACGAGTCGACTAAGGCTTCGTAAGAGTTTTGTTGCAAAGCTGAAAGTCAGACGGGCAAGTTAGAATACGCCCGAGGAGATACATGCTCCTTTAGCTTTATAAATAATAAATTCGCGTGAGAACACAGCAAGGGAGACAAAGATAGAGACAGGACGGAGAAAAGGAAGAAACATATACAAGAGAATAGTGTATGAAAGCGAGGGAGGGTGGAAAGAGATAGAGACAAGTGGTAATAAAGAGCAAGCAGTAAGAGCGTCGAAGTGACGTCCTGTGTCGCGGAGTCATAAACTGGGCCCCAAGATCTCAGGCTTACACTCTTATTAAAACGTCGTCCTGCATATTGACGGTTATTGATCACCTTTCGCACACCTCGGTGCTTTTACTATACAAGGTTCGTCTCACCTTGAAAACCGCGAATGCTTCAACGTTCGAAAAGGCTTGGACGATATCAATATAGAAATACACATTTGATCATGTTCGATAACGCCTGATCTATGAAAATGATGATTTCAAACGACAAGTACATATTTTATATTCATGTTAGATCAAAACAAAATATGCGCACACACATCTAGTTTTTATTTATTACCAATGTTATAAATATATAATGTTACCTTAATAGATATGTGTAATATTATAGATTTATAATGCGACAATAATAAATAAATAATAAATAAATAATAAAATAATAATGTGAAAAAGGACCACTCGAATCGAACATATAAAAATAATAAATTTCACTTCACTTGCTTAAAACAATTTTCGAAACCGTAACGTATGCAAACGCTCTTTTTACGAGCGCTCTTGTTAGCGCTGTAATATTGATAAATTGTACAATTTCTCTGTTATATTCGCTGTCGATATAATTTACAAATACAATTTGTAAGTCAGAATTTCCGGCAGTTGATAATATAGGTGCTTATTATAATCGTCAACTTATCGATAAGTAGATCTTCAATAAGTGAAGTAGCCATTTTTAGTCAAATCTAATGGAATCATTACTTTTATTGCACTTACTGTTCTTTGACGTTATGATTGTTTATCGTGTTTGATTTATAGATTAAAAGTAAGGTATGTACAAATTAATAGCTACCAGTGAAAATGAAATAATCTGTAACGCTATCAATCTAAAGTTTGGTTGTCATTTTATTTAAATGAAATAAAATTTCGTTGAATTCTTAGATTCTTGTAAACAAAACAAGTGATTTAAAAGAATGGTGAAGATATAACTATACTTTCCTTTATATCTTTTTACTGATTCATATCAAATTAATAAATACTTTGATCGTTACATTTAGTCTGTTTTGCAATAGAAATTGCAGCCTAATAATGGGTAACGCTGGCAGTAATCAACCAGTTGGCCATCATCACACTAGCAGCACAAATAGAGAACACCGCCATACTAAAGAATATCCTCCACCTTCACCAGGGAAGGAAGGCCAAGCTTTTGTTTTTGATAAGAAACCAAGTCAAAAATTAGTTTTCCAATCATCTCATGAGGAGGAAGAACCTTATTTTGCTAAGGTATTTTTCGTAATTCATTATGTTAAATACATTAATTGCAAATTCACAGAAAGATCTATTTAAAAAGTTTTGTCATCCTTTTTACCAACAGACTAATACACATCAAGATGGAGAAGACTTTAGTTCTCAACGTCCACGCTCTAATACAGTATCTGAAGGAACCAAAGTAGCAGATAGCAAAGTTTTACCAACGGTGTTTAAATGGGAAGGAGGTGGTAAACAGGTTTATATCAGTGGAACTTTTACTGGATGGAAAACATTACCAATGGTTAAGAGTCATGGTGATTTTGTAACAATTATTGATTTGCCTGAGGGAGAACATCAATATAAATTTTTTGTTGATGGTGAATGGAGACACGATCCAGATATAGTAAGAAATAATTTTAAACGATATTAAAATATCCATTCATTTGTACATGCTTTAATAAAAATATTTTATTGATAGAAAATTGTTGATAATGGAATGGGTTCCAAGAATAATTTGGTATCTGTAAGAAAATCTGATTTTGAAGTTTTTCAAGCACTTGCAAAAGATAGCGAGGGTGTTACTAGTAGTGCTCAGACTGAGTACGGGCAAGAAATTCCTCCTAATAAGCCCTGGGAGAAAGTAGCTGGTCCACCAATATTGCCACCTCATTTGCTTCAAGTTATTCTCAATAAAGATACTCCCTTATCTGTAAGTTTACAAAAATGTATTAACAAGCATTTTAATTTGTTACAAAATGTATTATTAGTTTTACCAATACTAATTTCAGTGTGAACCAACACTTCTGCCAGAACCAAATCATGTTATGTTAAATCATCTATATGCTTTAAGCATTAAGGATAGCGTAATGGTTCTATCGGCGACGCATCGTTATCGTAAAAAATATGTTACAACCTTATTATACAAACCAATTTAAGATCCTTCGGTCATTCCCTAAGATATTGGCAATTGTTAGTTACATCGAATCATGGTATATTTTGTAGGTAAGATGAAATATCGGTGTATAAAACAAATATTTGGAAATTGACAAACATAGAGTTTCTTGTATTTGAAATGTTAAATAATGTAATTATTATTTATTAAAATGAAATATTTTCCATTAGATATCTTGCATATAATAAGCCATTTTTACTAAATATACATTTTATTCTATGATTGATTCTGCTCGCTATCTATATAGATATATAGTATATACCTTCTTTTCTTAAATACCAAATATTTTATTTAAATCGTATTATCAGTTATTTCCATCTGATTAGAATAAGGAGGTTCAGATCTTGTTGTGAGAAAATAGGTTCCAGTCGCCATTTTATCAACATGTTCTCCTAGTAGTGTAGTTCTGGAATAATTACAACTTCCTTGCATAAATTGATCCCATGTATCACACTTACTCGCCACAAACCCGGTTTTAGAACCAATACTTTCGGTAAAATATACACGTGCTCGACCATGACTACATGCCTCTATAGAAAAAGAAACATAGATATATGTACCTATTGCTAAAGCATACAAATGATATATTACCCATTATTTCTGGAATACAACAGCAACCAGGCTGAACAGCTGTTCCTCCATTTGGGTAGAAATCTACGCTTCCTAAAGGTTGCAAATAGCCTAAGACTCCACCACAAGAATGAATAATATCGACAAACATCGCGTCTGTAGGATCTAATCGAGTTTTATCCGATGTAAGCAAATGAAATCCAGGCAAAGCGGGATCTAAGCCGGTTATTCTTCCTAAGCGTCCGGAAGTTATTAAACTTCCGGTGTTACCAGCTACATGCGCTCCAAGAGAATGCCCTTCGTAAAGTAATAATGAAAATATAGAAAACGTGGAATAATTACTACATCTTAAGTTCATTATATTAATAATATACCAATAAAATGAATATTTTCGGTTTTAAGTTCTGTTTCTGCCACTAAGAAGTCGATAAATTCAGCAGATGTTCTTCCCACCCTTTCTGTATTACGCATTGGTCCAAGGTAGAATGTACTTGCAGCCAGAGGTTGCCAATCAACCATAATGACGTTATAATTGTTATACTTTAAATACGCTACGTAATTATAATAAACGGTAAAATATACCGACTTTCTAGAATTACGTTCTCAAATCTTTAAAATGACAATACCTTCTTTCATATCAACGAGACCAGTATTCATTGCACTTGATTTCCATCCATGTGTTATAAATTTAGTTTGGCGAGACGGATCAAAATTAGAGTTGTGAAGTCCTTCAGTATCGTTCGTATATAATTGAGTACCATTTTCTGGACCAGATCTTGAAATATATTTATGTTTCAAAAGGATTATAAAACATGTTTTCGTAAATATTTAAATTTTATAAACTTCTGAATATACCGAGTATAAAGGACGTAAGAAACTTGTGAGTCAAAAATGCCTCGTTCATCATTTTCAGTGTGTCTCAGTACCGCAACTTGAGGCTGATCATTTCCATCAGGCATAAAAATCCAATCTACCCCATATCCATCGTACCTTTGTTGCAAACCACTGTTCCATGTTTGGCAAACCGTAAAATTAAATAAAATAACAGGCGCAACTAGAATATAGAATATAGTACTAGAGTATAGTAATACAGTCATCGTTTCGCTTTAAAGAAACACCGTATTTAATATGTTAAATAAATTATAAATAATCCTAAAATAATTATACGAGACTCCCACGCGGTGAAGAGTTCAATGTTCTAGTATTTATATATCCTTACTTGACTTAATTTGATGGAAAAAGTTTCAAAGTACAACCTTATAAACCCTGGCAATATCATACTAAACATAAATAAATTCTTTCACGGCCCAGTTTCCTTTATTTTATCTTTACCGTGGTATCGTACGAGCGGAAATACTGTCAAGTAGTTGTCTGGCATCTGGCAATGTTTTAAACATTATAATTATATTCAAAGAGGTGCAGGTTTTTGTCCAATTAACTGTCGGATATGCTAAGTGTTTCCATATCGCGTTGAAACAGTTACGCGTACATGATATTAAACAAAGTTGTTTTCCATACTGGTAATCATTTTTAAATTGCTTTGTTCCGGAAGCTAACCATTTTTTAATAAAAAAAAGTAAAAATTTTCGTGCTATAGACATTTTTATAAGGAAATAAATTAGGAAATAACATAAAAAAATCTGTATGAACATAAAATATATTAAGATACATTATTATGTAACATATATTTTTAAACCACCATTATTGATTTTTTATGTTACAATTAGTCACTTAACATTTACCAAATATAGTCTGATATTAATTTAATTGATAGTTCAGATTTCTTCATTATAGATTCAAGTCAACTTTTGGCCATATGTAATTATTAAAAATACAGTAGACCTTTCATGGTACCAGTAGTCTTCTCCCAAGCTAAAATTATCTGAAAAAATTTATAATAAAAGTGCATTGTTTTCCATTGTTGTAATAACGTCTGCGGTCATAATGAAAGATATTTACAATTTGGTACCGTATTTTCTCCAAATTCTCCGTCACCGAAACAGCCTACCAATGGTACCTCTGGAAACAGCTTTTTGAATATAGTAGATTCTACATCCGTTTCATCAAACATATTTGTTCCACGTTCACAACACGCAAACATGTAACCTATGGAATGTTTTCTTAATGAAACATGATTCTTAAATGATTCCAACTTCTGTTCAACTAGTTCTTTAGTGTTGCAATCTTCATCTATAACTATAGACCATGAATCTATTGCTCCAACTATAACAATTCCAACACAAAATGCATATGAAAAGCATCTCTCGTCATGATCAATATTTTTTGAATTACACACATATAAATCCTTGACTACTCCTCCCCATACAGAAGGTGTAACTCCTCCACTACTAAATGTAAAAACAGCATTATGTTATTATCATATAATATAATAAGATACCAGATTATGAAATTTAGAATTTTACCATATTCGTAATACCCTTGCAGTTCTCTGTGCTAGGGTACGACCTGCTTGATTACAAAATAGTAGAAGGCATTTAGATCTATCAGTTTTATCTTTGAAAAAAGCTAGTTTCATTTGTTGATAATACTGTGTATAATCATTTCGTGAAACAACTGTAATTACTTTCATTGTTACATCAGGTATTTCAGGTAGAAATGCATATACTCTTTTCTGAAGAGCTCTTTCCATTTCTGCATTTTCCATAAGTATACCAAATGTGGACAGTGTTACAATTTCACAACTTCGTGGAAGAACTCGACAAAGGCAATCTTGATAAAATGAAACATAATGATTAAAAGCAAAGTGATATATGTACTTTATGGAAACATTTAACTTAAAATTAAAAAAGCTGCAATATAATTCAAATAAATACCTTGCCTAATGCTTGATTTATGTATACCTTTAAAAACTAATCCTACTGCTGGTTTGTCCCGTAATTTTTCTATAGATGACATATATCTTCTACCAATGTTCATAAAAGTGGTAGGACCTCCCCTAGTTCGTTTCTCATCGTTTGCCACTTCTAACCATGACCTTGAATATAAAGCTCCACATGTTAATACATTTTACAAAAATTTAACACACAAATGTCTACTTTTGAAGTTTATTCAATTTTGATTAAATAAATTTTTGGCAATGCATTTTTTCTTCATTTAGGATACAAAAATTTAATGAAATGTCGAACATATTCACACCTGCAAACCATTGACGCATTCAAAAGATCTGCCCAATTCAAATATTTAAATACAAGTCGTAAATCATCATAGGTTAAGTACAAATCAGTATGATGTTTTTTTCTCTCTTTGACATTGGGTGTACTATCATCGTCTTCGTAACTTCTTTTTGCTGATAAACTTGCCATCACTTAATTGTATAATATAGTAAAATTACTCCGTCCTTTCGTATAATTTAACAAAACGCTACCTTATAATGCGTCAATATTTCAAATCACTATTTACGTATTTACTTTCTTATAATGTTTGCTTATGTCATGAACAAGTGAAATAAACAGATTATCGTTCGATTTGTATCCCCTCTCTTTTATTAATATTTTATTTATTTTTAAAGATGGATTTAGATAAATTATATATTATAATAAGTAATAATAACAACAATATTAAGAGATCATTGTTTTGAAAAGGTAATGTCTTAAGAAACCTTGAGTTTTCACAACTGTCATAGAAACTCTACCAGAAGCATTGATGAACTTTCGCAGAAAAAAGAAATAACGTACATGTGATAGCAAATGCACCACATCACATCTAAATTATGATCTTTTGTTGAATATTCTAAAGAATTTGAATGTGAATATATTTCTAGTTAAACATTTAGTTTAGCTACGGTCCAATGGAAATCGAAAATAAAACAACAATTTCATCAAATGATTGTGGTAATGTTTGCCGTGTTTGTCTTGCAACAAATCAAAATAATCAATGCATTTTCGATAGTAAACGAAGTGATTCAATTAATGAAAGTACAATTGATTTGTCTGAAAAACTTCGTTTGTGCAGTGGTGTGGAGGTTAGTTTAATTCTAATGGTTTCTTTTTTCTTCAATGTTTGTTCGCTATATTTTTTATAATGCGACTTTTACTGGATAGGTACTGGAAAATGATGGTTTACCTTCCACTATTTGCGCGAAATGTATATTAAAGATCAATGATGCCCATGAATTAAGAAGGCAATGCCAGCAATCCGATATCCAATTAAGAGAATTGTATGGTAAAGTGGAAAAAATATATAATATCAATTTATGTAAAACTACAAAAGTAAGTACTCTACATTTGTAAAAAAAGAATATAATTACAAAATTGTTATTATTTCGTCCTTTATTGCTCACCAGGATAAATATTCCCAGACTGATTATTCATTTACTTCTGATTTAATCAAAATTGAAGCTGATTCATTTTCTGCAATGGGTTATAATCCTTATCCAATGGTAATGCTTAATTCTAGTACTAAAGACATAAAAGATCATGAAGTAATTAATGAATCAAAGTATGCAGAAGATAAAGAATCCACTAGTAACTTAAATAAACAAAATACCTACATTAAATGTAAACAAACAGAATATGAGAGAAGTGTTACAGGAAGAGAAGTTTATCGAACAAGAAGAATGACCATGTTTAAAAGAGTAACATCTATAGAAAATTTAAAAAATCATAAAGAAAGACAGAGACAATATATAAAAAAGAATACAGCTGTTAAGTGGGATGATGATGCAGCAGATATTAAAAAGACAGATTCTCAATGTTCTTATAGTTGCCCAAAATGTACCAGGTGCTATTCCAGCAAAAGATCTTTGGATAGACATATATTAACTCATGATGAAAAGAAATTCACATGTGATAAATGTAACAAACATTTTTTTCAACTTGATAAATTGATACAACATAATAAACTACATATTGTTAAAGAAAAACCTAAACCAGTATTGTGTAAAATATGTAATAGGAATTTTAGGAAAACTGATACTATGGTAAGACATTTAAATGTTCATAAAAGAACTAATCCAAAGGAGGTCCTTTCTATTCTGAAAGAAATTAGAGATAAAAGAAAATTGGAAACCATAACTGAACCAGGAAAAAAAGAAGTTGAAAATAATAAAGATAAAAAAGAAACAGAGGAAGAATTTGCAACAAATGAAAATAATACTTTAAGTGTCCTAAAAAATAGGACTTTAGAATCTAAAGATAAAAAGTGTAATTCTGACTCATTATCTACTGAACTACTGATATCTACTGAAAATTTTGATTCTTTCGATCATGAGACACTTTATCGATGTAACTACTGTACCAAGCGTTATGCGAACGAAAAATCTCTTCAAAAACATTTACAGATTCATATTGAAAAAAGATTTGTTTGCAATGTATGTAATATGAAATTCTTTCGCCAAGATAGATTAAATAGTCATAAAAATCGATATGGACATAATGAAAATTCAGCATTAGAAGTGCAAAAACCAAGTGACGATAAGTCAGCCATTAAATTAATAAACAGTTGGATTCGAGAGGAGCTTGATTCAGATAACGAGGAAAAGGGTTTTCCTTGTAAAATTTGTGGAAAATCATACGATACAAAAAAATCCTTACTAAAGCATCAATTAAGTACGCATAATACAGAAGGAGAAAACTGCACAACGTGCGGTAAGATGTGTGCCTGTGACGAGAAGGAGAAGAATCAACATAAATCAAACGAAAGATTAAAACCATATCGATGCGGAGAATGTAATAAATCCTTTGAAAAGGAAGTTAAATTACAAAAACATATAAGAATCCACGAGCGCGCTAAGGAACAGCAAGATGTAAATTTTAAACGATTTTTATGTCACATATGTAGCAAAACCTTTAGACAAAATACAGGTCTCATGTTCCATATGAGGACGCATACGGGATATAAACCTCATGTTTGTAAATATTGTGGAAGAGGATTCACTTCAAATTCTAATTGCATCAATCATGAAAGAACTCATACTGGTGATAGACCATTCGTTTGTCATTTTTGTAGTGCTGCTTTTGCTAAATCATGTACGCTTAAAGCACACATTACAACACATACTGGAGAAGCAAATTATCATTGTAAAACTTGCGGTAAATCGTTTAGGCGACTAAAGTACTTAAAAGAACACAAATTTACGCATACGGGGGAAAAACCATATGCTTGTAAGATTTGTGGCACTGCATATAGCCATTCTGGTAGTTTATTCGTACATGAGAAAAAGTGTAAAGCGCAATATAACAGTTATCAATCCAATTCGACACAAAATATGCAAAGCTATTGCGAATCGGAAACGTCTTCACCAACCTCTATCATTACCGTTTTACCGCAAGTTTATTTGAATAATACTAATGCGATAAATACACAAAGTAGCAAAACCTACATGGACAATATTCAAAAAATAAATTCTCAGAATATTGCTAACATAAATGCTGTTAATACATCAGATTTACATATTCACTCGAATTCCGAAATTTCTGATGTTTCTCTAGCTGTTAAAAGCTTCGCTCTTATCGGACAAATGTTTCAATCGTAGATTAATGCAATGAATGACTGATGAAATTCAAATTGAAATGTTTCTGTGATAAATTTTTATTTTGCAAATATGTTTCAATTATTACTTGAAATATATTTTGCATGGATAAAAAGGAGTAATAAATGTACGAAATGTTTTTTATTGCATTTTTAAGTGGTATCACTCGTTGCATATTTCATACATTATAAAATATGGGAATGGGATTAATTTTATTTTATAAGTTTTCTTATCGTATATAGAGTTTTGCAATTAGGGTGAAGGATAGTTTATCAAATAAAAAGGCTAAAGTCAATCCCTTTTTCATTAGATCTTTTCTTATTGAAGTATATGTAACTCATATCTTCGTTTAAACAGTTAAAAATATTAATATACATATCTTTATATCGAAATTGATACATTTCTTAATCGAGATATAACTATCCATTTTATTGTAAAACAACCACAAAATATTAGGCGACTACGGTCATTGGTTTAATCCAGAGCTTGAAGTTGGCGAATCTAAGTTCACATAGTTGCAGCATCTCTTCCATAACTGTATATACTTTATGGAATATGTACTTATATATACGCACAATAATGTACTACAAGAGTGGTAAAAAATGTGTTTAAAGATGATACATACGAATATCATCGATTTTGCGGTTATCTAAACACGTTTGAACTATTCAATATCTTTCCTTTAATTTTTTACTTGTTGTAAATAAAAATTTAAAAGGAATTACACTTCTTGTAAATAGTTCGATGAATATTCGATAAATTAACATTTATGTGATAGATTTATATTGAATCACCTCCATTTTAACAATTTTTTTTATGTATTTAGTCTTGATTTATGCAATTTAATGAATTCATTATTGTCAGATTCATATATTCAATAGTAATTTACTAAATTGCTAAGTAAAATGTTATTCTTATGATGAAACTTGTACATTACACGTAAGAACTATGTGGTCAGAAATTTTAGAATATTTAAAAGATGCGTCTTTAGTGGCAAAAATACAAAATTGTTTTGGTGTCAAAATACATTATAATGAAACTTTGAAAGAACATTATAAAGAAAATCTCTGTCCTGAAATCCATGGTACTAATTGTCGAAATATTAAACGCAATGTGAATAGTTACCAATTAAAATTTGGAGAAGCGAAAGAAAATGGTTATATTACAACGGAAAAAAGATCTATTTGTGGTGTAAAAACAAATATATGTACGAGTGAGAAATACGAACCATCGATCGCCCTCAATTGGAATTATACTATAACAAACTATTTTTGGTATTATTTATTTTTTTTTGGAACAGAATTAGGGGATGAAATATTTTATTCTACATTTATACCTTTCTGGTTTTGGAATATCGATGGTGCAGTGGGTAGAAGGGTTGTTTTAGTATGGGCTATTATCATGACAACGGGTATGTTATTACTTAATAATATCTAATACATTTTATTTTTAAACAGTATCGTTGCATTATGAAAATTTACATGTAGGTCAAATATTAAAAGATGTTATATGTTGGGCAAGACCTGCATGTCCTCCAGCAGTTCGATTGCAAATAAAATGGTCAGAAGAATATGGAATGCCATCTACTCATGCTATGATTGGTATATCGATTCCATTCAGTGTAGTATTATTTACAATAAATAGGTATCTCTACCCCGTTTCTATTGGTTGGACAATTGCAACATTGTGGTAAGTGACATATTATTCTCTAACAATAGATTGATTAAAATTCACAAAAGAATTTAAATATAATTGTTATTATTTATTTAAAAGGTGTACACTTGTGTGTATGAGTAGATTATATCTGGGTATGCACACAGTATTAGACATTCTAGCAGGCTTAATGTTGGCCGTTGCATTAATGATTCCATTAGTACCTTTAGTGGACTACACAGATTATTATATTCTCTCAAACATTTGGGCTTTGGCAATTTTAATTGTTACTAGTATAGCTGTTATAGTTTACTACCCATGCAGCAAGAAATGGACACCAACCAGGTAATTTATATAATGATCTTATAGTTTATAAAGATACCAATTTGATTATGACGAACAGTCTTCTATTTTAGAGGTGATACAACTATGGTGGTATCTGTTACCACCGGGGTTCATTTAGGAGCATGGCTTAACTACAATACTGGAGCTATGATAGCTCCTACAAAATCACCACCATATGATATTATATGGCCAACTTACCCAATGTTTGGTTGCATGATACTTAGAACAATACTTGGATTTTCCGGTATTCTTGTAACAAGGGCTGTTTGCAAATCCTTTTGTTATAAAATAATGTGTGCCATATTAAGAATTAATTCTGAGGACCTCATGAAAAGTCAAAATTATTCAGAAGATAACAATAAGGTTCTTGTTGATCTAGTCCACAAATATGTGACTTGTTTTATGATAGGTGTAAATACAGTGTATCTCTTGCCAAATGTGTTTTCTATAATTGGAATCGAACGACCGACATTTTACACGGAAATATAAAACGCTTCCCTCAGTTATAAAAACGATGCATTTATCGGTTTTATCGGTATAAAGTAAACATAATATGAAATTATAATCATTGTACAAATCATTCCAATACTAATGTTTGTGATATTGTTTTTGTATACATATACTCATTGCTCGTATCCATTGTTGCTACAGGTCACAAATATGTGAGTCAGATGTCCTGTACTATTTTATATACCAAAAGCGCAATTTCAGGTTTCAAACTTGTTAACCTAGTTCCAATTATATTGTTCATATACATGCATTAAAATTATAGTTTCGTTGGTAAGAGAAATAGATTAAAACAGTTAGTAAGAAAGTTTATATTTTACCTTCCTAAGGTATAAATAAATGTTACAATGTTTTTCGTTACAATAAACTAATTGATTAAAAATTAACTTGTTTGAATATTTTCTAAAACTCTTTCCACAGGCATATCTAACCTTAATACCTGTGAAGGAGATAAATTATATGTCATTATAATATTATAAGGAAATGTAATTACAATAAACTGACATTCTTACCCTGAGATTATTATCTAAAATACATTTCACATATGGTATATTTATGATGTATGGAACTGATAAATCATATACGAGACCAGTTTTATCAATAGTAATTACAATACGATCTTGGTCAAGAAGTACATCTACCTCTTTTCTAGTAATCTGTATTAAAATACCAATATTTATACACTATCTACTGGAAATAAAATTTTGATTATCTTACCCCTTTAGGTATTTGGAATACGCCAATCAAATGTATAGATGTTCCTTTTAAATGTTTCAGTAATACATAATTTTGATTTAAACCAACTACAGTATCTGAAGAAATATTTTCTAATTTACTTTTATTTTCTTTTTCATGAATGTCTTTAGTAGGAATTTTAATTTCCTCAATTAATTGTTTCTGGATTTGTGTGTGAGTTCGTGGCTTACGATCTTCAATCCTGTGCTGTTGTAATTTTCCCATTACCTAAAAGATATACAATTTAAATCTGAGGTCTCTTCTATTTATGTAACATAATCTCATTGACATATGTTCAATTAGAAAATAAATATACTTTTCTATTTTTAAGAATCACATAATCTTCTGTATTTAATGTTCTGTTAAATTTGTTCGATACACCATCTATTATAACTGATATTGTGAATAATAAAAAGTTTTTGCTTTTTTGACATTTTTCAAAATATGTTGTATTAATAACGATATCATATGTCAAACAAGGAGATCCACCTATAATGTTACATGTAATATATTAATTTTAATGTTATATTATCTTGCTATACAATACAGTTACCTTTATCAGTTTCAAATCTTTCACATCCAATACTCATAAGTACTACAAATTCTGGACTTTCTTGTGACAATATTTCAAAAAGTTTTGCGTCCGATATATCATCAGGTGGTGGTATTTTATCAGATGTACATATGTTTAAGAATACTTTTTCTCCACCATCAGTTCTTGTTTTTATACATATACCTAGAATATATATACAGGGATTATATTTGATCAATGTTATTAATTTTGTTAATATTAATAACTGGAATTACCTGGTGTAGGTTGGATAATAAAGAAAGGTTTAGAATCAGATTGTTTTATCAGTGTATCATTATCCTACAGAAATAAAAGATTTATTTGTTTATATATATACTAATTCTAACATGAAAGTTACCTAATTACTATCGTTACTTACAGGTAATATTAGGTTTTTTGTTAATATTGTATCATCTATATCCAAGAATGTTGTGTTATTCATGATGAAAAAATATTTTTATTCATTTACAATATAATATTCGTTTAACAATTAGCAGTATCAGAATTAAAATATTTTCGTATAATAGTTATTTTATTTTTTTGAATACGACCGTTTGTTATGGATGTAATTTGGATATACGTATACGATAAGCAGTGGTGGGGAGTGAGGAGTGGGGAGAGATATCTTTCTTTTCATGTTTTAAAACCATAACAAAAGGTAGAAAGAATTTAACCTTTCCTCTTTGAATAATCTTGATAAAATTTTGTAATCATTACTCATCTCCACTGGGATTACACTGACAGGGAATAGTAAAAATTAAAGTTTTATCAGTTAGATAAATTGATATAAGTTACTAAAATGGAAAAGTGTATAAATGCTTCAGATGGATTTACCCTCAAGTATACAAATCCAAATTTTACAATACAAACCTATATTTTTAATCGAAACGTCGAATAATTTAGAACAAAATCTTTGATAAAACATATATTTCAGAGATTTGACATTAAAAGATGGAATGGTATTTGAAGTTTCTAATAACTGTGAGAACTTTGACGACGAAGATTTTGGTTATTCCACGGATATACCATTAACTAATGATGAAGTATTAGATCTTTTAAATATGGATGATTTTCAAGATGAAGATACTTGTGATGATGATAATATAAATAACCGAATTACAGTTTGTGGTATCAGTTTTAAAAAATTAAAAACTAAAATGACTAATCTTTTTGGAGATGGAAAAGTAAATTATATTTCTTGATGTTGTTAGTATATTGATGGTCTTTCATAGAATAATGTTTTTTTAAATACTATTTGTAGGTCATGAAATTAATAAAACAGGAAGGTGTTGGTACTGTTATACCATGTGATGCACAAGTTAGTATCAAATATATAGCACATTTTGAATTCAGTGATGAGCCATTCGATTCTAGTTTTGCTCACGGAGATACAGAAACCTTACATTTAGGTGAGGATTCATTATTACCTGGTTTAGAGATTGGTATTACATCAATGAAAAAGCATGAAATAGCAATGTTCCTTATACATCCGGATTTGGCATATGGAAAATATGGTTGTGCTCCTCGTATTCCACCAAATGAAGAAGTATTATTCATTGTACATTTAACTGATTATGTGGATAATGGATCTGCTAAGAAATTTCAAAGCTTGTCTTTAGAAGAAAGAAGACAATTTGCAACTGCTGTTAAGGGTGTTCAGGGTAAATTTAATACTGCCAAAGATTACTTTAGTAAAAAGAAAATTAAGCAGGCAACAAAAGAGTAAGTATTTTTTAAATGAAATATATATATATATCAACACATTATTATTATCGTTGTGTGTTTTCAGATATGGGAAAGCACTTCAATGGTTAGAAGAAACAGAACTAAAAAATCAGCAAGAGGAAGATGAAGTAAATAAATTACTTTCAAGAGGTTATAACAATCTTGCAATTTGCTACAATATGCAAAATATGCCACGTAATGCTTGTAATGCATGCAATAGAGTTCCTATACCTACATCTAAAACTCATTTCAAGTATGTTGGATTAAAATAAATTCTAAGAAATACCTACATGAACATGATTGTACATTTATACATTTTGTATTTATTTTGTAGTTATGGACGGGCGTTATTGAAAATGGGAGAGTTTTCTAGAGCAATGGAAAAGTTGCAGCTTGCTCTGAAGATGGAACCTAAAAATATGGAGATTGTCAAGGAAATTAAACTTGTGAGTTAATAAAATCAAAAAATATATATGTTGTTTCTGGAAACATTGTATCATACTCATTACTTCTAGGCAAATGAAAAACAAAGGAAGTACTTGGACATGGAGAAAAAGCTTTGGGAAAATTGCTTAAAAGTTAAAGAAAATAAAAAGAAAGAGCCTTCTGCTTTTGAAAAAGTTGCATACGAGATCTGTAAAAGCTTTTCTGAAGATAATCAGGCCTTGAGACAACCACTTCCTGAATGTTTGACCCCTGAGGAAGACAAATGTATACGTGAACAAGCCGCAGTTTTTGGCTTGATTGTTACTACGCACCAAAGATACGGTAGAGAAATAACATATCTTAGCAAAGCTAATTATTAAAATCTAAGCGCTACTTTAATTAAGATGATATAATATGAACATATAAATATATATATATATATATATATAAATAAATATTTTTGTACTCTTATATTATGAAAAAGAAATTATATTTCATAAAAATGCTTTACTTAACACTCATTTAAAACCTTTAGATAATTTTTACATTTTTTTACTAGTGATACAGAAATATTTTTCTTTATATTTAATGGTCAAGATAAAAGGGATATCAAATATGTAGAAGATACAAAGATCGTGTGTGAAAAAATGGCGAATCTACGGTGTATATGTGTAAGTATCAGGAAACTACACATAAAATCATTCAACGGTTCGTATTAGTCGTAGACGGCTTTTCTGGAAGAGGTTTTCCGATTTCGTTGCCAAATCGTATTCTATATTTTTGTCTTACGAAATCCCATTTGACGGCATTTTCAATTCTTATGGAATCTTTCAAAGATAATTGATTTTCCAATGGACTTGATTGAAGTAATGGAAAGTTAATGACGTCACGCTGCTGAGATAATACTCCATTGTCCTAAGCGAAAAGAGAAATTTGTTGCTATTTATTACTTATTTACTATCGACCTTTGACTTACCTGAATAAATGTATGTCCCGTAAATAGGTGCATTACACCAGTTTTACGTTCGCCGCTTCGATTTTTACACGCTCTTCCAATATATGAAATCCAGGAAGTAACGAGATTCAACGGCGAAGGTGCAGTACGTGTTCTTAAAAAGGATAGGTATTTCGATTTTCGTTACATTTACAGTAAAACATTTTGACGTATTAGTTGTAAATGTGCTTTTCGCTTTTCTTTACAATATGGAAGTTTGTTTTTGACATGTATAGGTATATTTTTTGCGAGTTACTTACTTTTGCATTTTACGAATAAGTTTGCTCAATCCATATTTCCAT
This sequence comes from Bombus huntii, assembly GCF_024542735.1. Taxonomy (NCBI): domain Eukaryota; kingdom Metazoa; phylum Arthropoda; class Insecta; order Hymenoptera; family Apidae; genus Bombus; species Bombus huntii. The sequence goes on from NC_066244.1 coordinate 3,216,741, forward strand.
TCGATATCGCTTTGCGACTGAATACTTTGATATGTGTCGGACATCATCGCGATTAATAGATTGATTAGTACAATAACACTAACCAACATATATAGAGAGAAAGATATCTGTCAGAATATGAGAGCATTGAAGGTCAATCCTGGAGGTACGAATCGTGCAGGAGTAGTTGTGAATATTAGTCTGACCTTAAAGAAATATATTGTCCAATTTGGTTGCATTTTTCGTTTTAATGATATCGTGAAGTCATCCGTATCCTTTTGGCCAAAAATAGCGAAGAAAAGATTTTCCGTAATATCGATGGGATTCACTTTCACTGAAAGAATGTATTCAAGCATCTAAAATTGTCAAAGGTATTCCTAGAGGAACGCAAAGATCATTCTTACATTGCGTCTTCAATTACGTGATTCATTTTGCGTGAATTTGCACTTTAATCGTTGCGCCCCAATTGCTAAATTTAATGACATTGATTGAAAGAAAGGGATATATACAGCATGAAATGCGAAACATGCGATGGAGATGAAAAGATAATATAGGTAGGATAAGAGTAGTTATCACATTGGAAAAGGAGCATAATTTAAATGATCATTAATGAAATTGGAATATTTTAGACAACGTATGAATGAATATTCGCTCGTTAGATCGATTTCAAGACATCGTGATATCTCGTGCGAGTGATCCTAATCGATGAAGATCGATAATCGGTGTGTCATGATCATGTTATGATTTGATTGAGAACTAATCGAACGGCAGACGGTCGATGCACCAATTTCGCGATACGATCGAATTTTGGAAATACGCATTCGATTGTATTAGTCTGTAAGCATGGTGATATTCGGCTAATGAGCATGCACGCATGCACTCAGTAACATTTCATTAACGCAGTGGAATTAGTTTATCGATTTGTTAGTGTGACAATTAAAGAGCAAGGCAATACGAGTGACCATACATGTAGATGGACTAACCATTAAAGATACGTTAAGTTCCTATGCATTGTTGCTATACAGCATCATTCCTTTGGTAGTCTTCTCTAAAACATGATCGAGGCGGTAATCGTTGCATCGATGCGAGGGAGGGTAAAAGGTCCGCGAATAATAGTAGAATCACAGAATGATCCGATTAATTTGGATGTTTATTTTAATGAGAAAGTACGTATGAGACGAAACTGTACACATCTATTAAACGAAACGATATAACGTCGTTTTACTATAGTAATCCAAAACCAGGAGGACAAGTTCAATTAGGTTCAACTTTAACCAATATATCGATTGCAAATAATCAATCGATTCAAGGAATAGAAGTAAGTGTAGTTTGGCTTCCTGCCACGGGAACACCGGCCAACGAACTTTCCAGAACAGTCGGTAGGGATTCATGATCGGTAGATTCTTTCGATTCTTCGACATGTTTTTCAATATTTTCACCATAAAGATCACGATACTTGTGTCGGACCGCTTCCCAATCAACAACGTTATCGATTCTGACAACGTTACTGAATGATAATTGGCTACCAAGAGGACTCAGGTGAACAACCGATAAAGCAACGCTATCCTTGTGAGCCACCTGTGCTTTTTTCACTTTGGACAACCACTTGGCGCCCATTCTGGACCGCGCTGAAAGCGCATCGGTTCTTTGCAATCCCATCAAGCGGACAAGAGAAGGTCGTTGCTTTTTTGCAGCCCGCTTTTTGCAGAGTTTGTACAAATATGCCATCCAGGTGGTAAGGAGATTCAGTGGCGATGGCGCTGTGCTTGTCCTGCACATCGATAAACGTATCTAATCAATTAGAATTTCCGCGACCGTTCGAACGAACGTGTCTCGTTCAAATTGCGCGAGCATACAACGGCGTTTCTTATCGCATCGGAAATCGATATCGGTTCTATCTCGATTTCGATTGTCAAAGGGTACGCTACAGGAGAGCTCGACATTTCTTATCAATGAGCAACGATTATAATTCCTTACCTGTGCATATTTCTAACAAGCTTACTCAATCCGTATTTCCATTCGATGTCGGACTGAGCTTGTATCCGTTGGTAAGTGTCACTCATCATGGCAATTAGCAGATTAATCAGCACAACCACCGAAACCAGCATATAAATACCAAAGGTGAGCTTGAAGAGAACTTTGGTCCACTCGGGCTGCGTTTTTTCGACCTTGAATTGTTCGTGGGTCGTCTGACCGAAGATGGCGAAGAACAATAACTCAACGGCCAATACGGGACTCATCCTGACTGGAAATACGTGGGAACGATACGTCTCGTGAAAACTCTGTGTACCGCGATAGATTTTATGTTCTTCAATCTGTTTGTGAAGTACGTACGTATGTACATGTTGCGTATATCTGTATGCGTGTAAGTACGTGCATGTTTTTTTTTTTTTTTTTTTTTGTTGACCTCGACGTTTTTAGGATAGTGTCACTATAGCTAAACGCTAAGTCGTAGTAGAACGCGTTATTCTACTAACTTCTTAAACTAAGGGATGCGTTTATAAGGATGAATTCAGATCGCTCTAGACGAGCAATCATCTACAAATCCTACCATAGGAAGGAACCAAAGGTAGTTCTAGTGCACTCCAGAAGTAGGATAGCCATGCTGGGTTAAATGTTTACAGACGCACGATATCATAATCGTACTTCTCTATTTCGTGTTCGCGGGACTACTTACGTAAATTCCGAAACGATAGCATGTTGATTATATCTCGCGAATAGCCGGTCGACCTTCAAAAGGTGTTTTGAATCCAACTACGAGTTGTTACCTAGAATATTTTGATGTCGTAGCTATTTTCAATGCGGTATTAGCGCGACGAGAACTCGTATACGGCATTGCGTCCGGTAAAATCAAATTCGCAATCATCGAATCGAACTTGTGTATTTTTCCGAGGCGAAGAATCAGCTTCCTCTAGATAGGTGGCGTCATTGTTGTTGGTACCATGGAGGAGTTAGAAGCCGTCGGTACGTTTTCATCCTCTTTCTCGTCATCCTCGTTTTTGGTATCCTTGTCTGCTTCTTTTTCAGGCTCGTTCCCGGACAGAGCTAAATATTTCTTACGGATCGAATCCCAATCGACTACGCTTTCGAGTCTTGTAGCACTATTGAAAGACAATTGACTTCCAAGAGGACTCAAGTGCACCACGGACAAGGTTACACTGTCTTTTGGTCTGACTTGACCTTTCTTCACTTTGGCCAGCCACTTCGCGCCCATCTTCGATCTAGGTGAGAGACGAGCAGCTCGCTGAAGTCCCATCATGTGGACTAAAGAGGGACGTTTTCGTTTTGCAGCGTGTTGCCTGCACACTTTGATGAAATACACGATCCAAGTAGTGAGCAAGTTAAGAGGCGATGGGGCGGTGGTCGTTCTGCAACACGGAATCGTGTGTCCAGCCTATCCCACAGATTCGTTTCACGAAAAAGAACTACACGGTGACGGAACATGCGGCGCGGAGGCGGTTCAATGCGGGAAACTGACAGCGAAAACTAGCAGTGGAGTAGCAGACTTTTTTCGGGGAATACGTATTGCTTCCTTAGCACAAGAAACGGAAATAGGCGGGTATTTATGTTCTGAACGCGGGTCTGAGAAATCCAATTGGTCTTGTATACGAAACACGTTTGCCGGCTTACCTGTGCATATTTCGGATCAGTTTACTGAGTCCGTATTTCCACTCAATGTCCGATTGCGCCTGTATCCGCTGGTAGGTGTCGCTCATCATGGCGATCAGTAGATTAATTAATACAACTACTGAGACCAACATGTATACGCCAAAGGTCAACTTGAACAGGACCGAGGTCCACTGCGGCTGATTAGTCTCGACCTTCAGTTCACCGTGGGTCGTTTGGCCAAAGACGGCGAAGAACAGATACTCGAAGGCGAGTACAGGATTCATCTTTACTGGAATTCGAGGCACATACGTTTCTTGATTTGTCTTTTTTTTTTTTGTGTTTTCTCTCGTGACTGTTGCTTCGTGCCTTTAGGCGGCTACTGGTGGACTCGCTATGTATGGATGCGGGTGTGGTATATCATACGTACATTAGAACGAACGAACGATCGAACGAACAATGAATGTACGAACATGCTCATGCTAATACAGATTGGCCATGCTTGCGAATAACGTTGAATGCATGCCGGACGTTCCGTGAGCTTCGATCGATCCACGCTATGTAATTATTCGGTGTCGTTTAACTTTCAAGGTGGTATACCTGTTATTATTATTTCTATTCCGTTCGCATTTTTGTTTTCTTTTGTGTTAAGACGCAAGAATTTGCGATAGCAAATTCGTGGGATGTATCGAGGATCTACAAAGGCAAGTGTATTTTATCGATCATCAGAATGTGCGGGCTTTCCGCATGTTCTTCTTTCTACCGGGTTCTCGGAATTCACGAGGTTCACAACTGATTCGTTTGTTTTGGACGATGAGATGCAGCATGCAGACGGCGCGGCGAGCATTCTTTTTCTCTTTTTGTCTTGATCTTGCGGCGACGTAGCCGCACGAGCGAACACGTACGTAGAAAGAGAACTATTTACCGTGCGCATGCAAGGAAAAATCGGACGCTTCGTTGCTCCCCAAGATCGTGAGGAAGTACACGTAAAGCGGCCGCGACTTTAAACGAAGAGAGGGATTCGAAGGAGAAAAGGAGGACGTCTCGAGGACGAGAGGAGGGATAGGGAAGTCTAAAACGGATATTGAGTCGAGGCGGTTTCCGGCAGTTAGAGACAGTCACAGAAAAAAATGGAGAAGTGCGCGCATCGGGTGGCACATCGGGATCGAACGTCTGGATGTGGACCAACCCGACGCTTTTCGAGGTCGTAATTCGACTTGGTCGATTAGTGACATACAAAACACGCATTGCGCAAGACTCGAATAGCACGAAAAAGATAACATTACTTTTGTATGTTTAGAGAAATGCGTACGATGCACAATAGAGGCTGTGGAGAAACACGCGCTCGATTGGCGCCTCCGTGAAATAAGGAAGAAACCGGCGGTGGTCGCCAATCCACTCGGTGGGACGCTAAGATCTCGAGATCGGAACCGAGATCGAGCTGTAGACACCGAGTAGCTGCGATTCGGACTCGCGACCAGGCAATTAGGATTTGGGAAAAGCATCAACATCCTTTTGTCTTTCGTGTTGTACGTGAGTATGAACATGTTTCAGGAATTTATGGCATTGATCGTCATAGAGAAAAATAAAGGAAACTGGACATAGTGCGGAGTTGTCCCGGATATTCGTCACAAGCCCGAATCACAGCACAGGTTACAGCGGAGTGAGAAACATTTCTCGCAATGTTACAAATATTTATGTTAATTGGAATCAGGCAGCAGTCCCAGCAGGCAACACACATCGGGCAAACGCACAATGCAGACGGTACGACACCAAGAAGAATCGTGTCCTGCATTCCGTTGTGCACGTGTCATTGCCATTCAATTCACGTTCCGTTCTGGTTCTCGTTAACGTTCTCAATCGGCTTTTAAAACTTACTATTTCGGGAGCTATCGTCACAACACTCAGGTGGTTTTGTCTTGTAACGGAGGTGTCGACGAGGAGGCGCCGTCGATGGCGTCTCCATCATCCATTCCGTAACATTGGCCAACAAATCTATCATTGCAATTTATCCGATTATGCGTTTGTCTCGAGGCAACTAGGCTGTTCTATGGTATAGTCGGGACAACGATAGGTTTTAGTCTTCGTCTTCGAAATTATTAAATCATCGGAGGCCTGCGAGGCATCGCGATGGACAAGGAATGATTCGTCATTCACTGCCATTGATTAATTCGAACGATTTCGAATATCGAATACTACCTTTTCAGGGGATGAGAAGCATCGAGTACGCGTGTTTTTATTCGTGTATCCGCGTATCGCATGTTCGCGGTCCCATCGACCGCGCCGCCTAGCTTTTTTTTCATAGAGTGGCTGCGATCGTATATCCGAGGAATAAGACGGGGGTAAAAATTAGGAGGTAATTTCTCTCTCCCTTTCTCTCTCTCTGCTACATTCTAAAAAAGATCACGGCTAATCATGTGCGTCGAACTTACCGTCGTAGAAGGCGCCCTTTTTCTTTTTGTCCTCGCGCATGTCTTGAGTCGATTGATTCTTGAAGGCTTGGTTCAGCGCAACGAAGTGCATCGAGAAACCAAACACAAAGATGGCTAACACAGCAAGAAATCTGGCGAGATCCTTCATCAGGTTTCCGATGATGATCGCCCATGGTCCAAAGAGATGGTGAAACGAGAGGAAGTCGAGGATTTGCACACAAGCCAGCAAGAAGCTCAGAGCGAATAGTTGATTCCTGAGGTAGAGCAGGGTTGGCCAGTACTGTCGTTGAACTAGCACGAAGCCCATAAGATGGAACGCTACTCCACAGATGCCGAACAATAGCACCGCCAATTTGATCCAGCCTAGTCCGCTCTTGTCGCTAGGATTAGTCAGCTCGAAGAGCAAAAGTCCAGACAGCATCACGAGAAGACACCATTCGTACCAGTACGGTAATAGACTCGGTCTTACCACCGGATATATAGGAATTATACCGACCAGTAAAAGGAAGACCATCAGATATATGTGAGACGTGAGGTACGACATGAATTTTATGATGGGAACGTTATTGTACTTGTGACCGAGCGGAAGAGCGAACACCACCCATACTGGCGGACAGATGAGGAATGCGACGAATAGAAGAATCGTCCTGAAGGCGTTCCAATTCAAGCTGCCCTGCCACAGTTCTTGAAGATATCGTTGTACCACCGTATGCGCAATCACCTCCTTCTGCTCGTTCTCGATCAGAACGTCCAAGAATTCCACGTTTCTGCGATCCATCGAGGTAAGAATTCTTCCAGCCGAGTCGGCGCCTGCGGCTAGAGCTAACAATTCTGTGGCCATCGCTTCGCATTGTTTGCCGGCGGCTATCAAGTCTTTAGCTCTCTCCTTCTCTTTCTCCGACAATTTCATGTAGATATTGGAGAGCTTTGCTGCCGTGTCTACTGGTGCCGGCGATACCAGCACGAATTCCTCGATCGGTTTATTGTTGTGGCTCTTACTGCAGACCATCATATTATAGACGAACTGAAAAATCAACGAGTTCGAATCGATCAAGTGCATCACGAACGAAATCAACCATCAGGGGAGTAAAGTGAAAAGTTGGGAATCGCGTGCTTGTTATTTGACGTCGACACTCGCCAAAATTTATTGGTTCGACCGAGCAATGATCATTGTTCGCGTTAAAAGTTTCGAAACTCCGTGCTGTGCCAATTGCGTTGTCGAAGCTCGAGTTTCAAGAGAAAAGAAATTACACGAAAAAGAAAAAAGTCACGGAGAGAAGCAGTGGCGATTATAGCTTACCCTCTTATCCTCCATCAGAGCGTATGTATCGTGCTCCTTCTCCATGAGATACTTGAGCACGTCGTTGTGACCCTCTGAAGCGGCGAACCAAATCGGCGCGCTTCCGAGATTAGTTTCACTCTTCGGTGAGGCTCCGCTTTCGACTAGCAATTTAACAACATCAAGATAACCGGCGCGAGCGGCGCAATGCAACGGCGTCCAGCCATTTTTATCAGTCGCGTTTATTTCTGCTCCCTGACCGAGCAGAACTTCCACCATTTGGTAGTGACCGTGAGTCGCGGCGATGTGCAGACCAGTTTTACCGTATCGGTCTGAGCTATGTAACAATTCTGCCGATCTGCTCAACAGAAGGCCCACCACCGTAATGTGACCTCCGAAACAGGCCAAATGGAGGGGATTAAAGCCGTTTTCCGTGGTCGCTGCCTCCACCTTAGGCAATGATTTGGCATCAGCTCATCGCCATTAAAAAGTCCGTATACTGTTTCTTTTTTTTTTTTTTTTTTCGTTTGGATACCTGTACGCCAGCCGAGTTTAACAGCAGTCGTACGACGTTTTCGTTTCCGGAGTAAGCAGCCAAGTGTAAAGGTGTCATTCCGGATTCGCTTCCTAATTCTCCTACCAGAGAGCCACCAGTTGGGGGATCGGATTTCACCGTTCCAGGTACGTTGGTTAAGAGTTCCCGCACGGTATCTGAACGAAAAATACATTGTTTTACTGTCTTACAGGGTAAAGTCTAACACGGGAAAGCCTCCAAGCGACATCTCCGCTTTGTAATAAGCGTGGTTACTATCTCTGAAGCTCGACAAGCCTAGTGTTAGAATACATTGTTTATATTAATATCGTTGTTAAGAAACGAAGATTATGCTTGGGATGCTTCTCTCCTAAGATACAATCGGTGGAATAAGCTTACCGGCTTGACCGAAGTACGCGGCAACATGAAGGGCAGTAACCCCAAGCTTCTTACTGGATATACGAAGAGATTGAGAAGATCTCATCACTTCCAATACCTGACCATGTCCGTGTTGTGCGGCCAAATGGACCGCGGTGAATCCCGCTCGATTCTCATCGGCACAAGAAGCACCTGCTCTGACTAACGCTTTAACAACCTCGGCATGTCCTCCTTCGGCCGCCAGCTGAAGCGGAGTCGCTTCGGTTAACTTGTTTCTTGCAGAGATGACACCTTGCCGATCGAATTTCATCAGCTCTTCGATCACGCGCACGCTGCCCTGCATCGCCGCTATGTGGGCGCATGTGTTCCCATCTTTGGTACATGCCATCACTAAGCTGGGATGTCTTTGAAGGAATAGCTGGGCCACCTCCGCATAGTTGTTCATCGCTGCAGCATGAATCGGTTTCTGGCCTTGATCGTCGGTCGCGTCTATACTTGCCCCGAGTTCGAGTAGAAGCTTGCACACTTCCAATTGGCCAGCACCAGCTGCCAAATGAAGGGGTGTCTGTTTTCTCAGCGTAAGAACGTCTATCGCAGCCCCGTGGTCCTGCACAAGGAACTTGACGAGATGCGAGTAGCCGTTCATCGCTGCTAAGTGCAATGCTGTTCTACCGACTCTGGACTTGGAGTTTATGAATGCTTTGTTCGCCAACAACGCATCGCAGACTTGTAAGTAGCCATGCTCGGCAGCCAGGTGAAGCGCGGACCTACCCTCCAGGTCAAATACGTCTACTCTCGCGTGATTCGCCAGTAACGTGGTCACTAGCTCCATGTGACCGCGATGGGCAGCGATTAGCAACGGGGTCCAACCGACAGCGCTTTGACGATTTAACGCTTTCTGTACTTCCGTGGCTGACATACCGCTTATCATCTCTGTTAGAACTTCGTTGTTTCCAGCTAACGCGCAGTGATGGAACGCTGATTCTTGAGCTTGCTTTGTTTGGAGTGAAACGTCTGCTCCACCTTCCAGAAGAGCTCGAATAACTGCGCGGTCGTCACCAGGTATTTCAACTTCCGACGGTTCGATCTGAGCGGCGTAATGTAATGCACTCGCTCCTTCGTTTGTTAAACTGTTGACGTAGGCCGTCGCTGTTTCCGGACCCTTTCTTTCCTTCACAAACTCGATCAAGTGACGCACGACGTCGGCTTTGCATCCTCTACATGCCAAGTGAAGTGGCGTTTCTCCGTTCTATCGAAATGCGTTCCATCGTAACATAGAGAAAGGAAGTGACAGATAGAAGAGGAAAAATCATACCTTCGACTTGTACATAGGATCCCCGCCATCCTCCAGAAGAAGCAATAACGTCGTCAAATTGCCATGGCTCGCCGCTACGTGCACAGGTGTTTGACCGTCGTCGGTAGTCAAATTTGGCCCTGCACCAGATTTCAGTAACATCAGCGCACATCTGTCGCCGTCAGGCACTCTGGCTGCTATGTGAAGAGGCGTTTCCCGAAGCTTTCCTCCTCGAACGTGAACTTCGGCCCCGTAACCTAACAGAGTCTCTACTACCGCAGGTTTTGCATTTTCCACGGCTATATGCAGCGCAGTGTAATTGTCGTTCGTAGTTGCGTCCACCTATGCGACAAAGAATGTTCAAACAACTAATTTAAACGAGTTCTCTTCCGAGATTAATCGAACAAAACTATATTTGTGAGTTTCCATTCTAATACCTTTTCACCTCGTTGTAGGAGAGTGCTTATGATGCCAACATGACCGTACTTGGCTGCCGTGTGAATTGATCTGGCGCCACGTTTATTTGGCATGTGCAAGTAGACGCCCTTCTTGAAGAGCATCGTCGCGCATTCCGAGTGACCGTTCAATGACGCTATATGCATCAGTGTTGATCCGTCCTTTGTCCTCTCAAATATGCTGGCTTTGAATTTATCAGCCAGCAACTCAATAATAGAAGCATGCCCGTTTTCTGCTGCTAGATGCATCGGAGTACGATCCTGATGATCAGTGATGGAGGCTGACGCTCTGACACCGTAAAAGTACTTGACGAGGGTTTCGTCGCCCTCAGCGCTCGCTATATGTAATGCAGTTTGTCCATCACCCTGGAAGAATATTCGCATTCAAAGATATCCCAGGACGTTTCTTTAAAGGTATGCAACATTTCCGCAATTCCGAGATCCTAAGATTTTCTCATACGTTTTGCATATCCACAGTCGCCCCGTAGTCCACCAATATTCGCACCATATCGATGTCCCGTCTCCTAGCCGCCAGATGAAGGGCTGAGTCACCTGTAGTGGTAGTGGCACGGAGCTGATCCGGTGCCTGTTGAGCCAACAATTCTCTGCACATCGATTGATTTCCAGCTTCCACCGCCAAGAGCAAAGGTATCTTTCCTCTCTACAATACATTATGGTGATGCAAGGGCAGTGTTTTCGAAACAATTTCTTATAGACTACGGTCCATTTTTGCTTTAGTATCGGGAGACATTAGACGGCTGGTCAGATCGATTTTCGCGAGGAAAGAAAAACGAATCCGCTATACGATTTCCATAAATAGTCACATTCGTATGTAGACGTAAATATCGACGTTGGGGAGCAGTTTCTCTTAGAATCGCATAATCTCGCTCGTTTACGAGACAAAGAACGAAGGAACATTAAGAGGCTGGTAAGTGTGCGTGCGACAAAGAAGGGGAAATAGATGGAAATGTGCCGAAGGGTGGTAGAAGAAGAAAAAGTAGAAGAAACGAGCTAGAGGAGAATTATGACAGCTGTTCGGTACCAGGCCGCGATAGTCCTGGGCCATCATTCGTGTCACGCGAGAAACGTGAACGAGAATTGGGAGCGATGCGCGATAGAAATCGCGCAAAAACTGTTAATTCGATCAAGGAACGCCTGACACAAAGCTGCCACGTTTGATGCTTACAAGAGGTAGTTAAATTACTTAAGCGGTAAAAGAATCGAATTCTAATGATTTCTTCGACGCATACTACTTACCCCATCAACTTTCAATCTAATGTCCCGGCCGGCGGCGGCCAATAACGCTCGTAAAATTGAAGTCGCAGTACCTGTTTGTCTGGACGCGACCAAATGTACAGCTGTTTGTTGCCTCGGCTATACTCGAATAATAAAAGAGATATCACATATTTTGAACAGTTAATGAGCTGAAAAAGAGAAAAGAAAAGTTCATACTCCTCCAGTGGCATAAGGATCGACGCCCCGCTTTGACAGTAATAATTTGACGACATCCTCTCTCGAATACATAGCCGCGATGTGAAGAGCATTGTAATTGTCCTACGAAAGACGAAGACGAATTTTGTTAACGCAATTTTTAGGTTATGTATGATCGACGTGAAGATTTCATCTTCCTGCCATAGTTACTTCCGCTCGATTGAATCGAATAGCTCCAACTAGCTATGGTAGATGGAAATAAATCGTAAGACCCGGCGAGATTCGCCGGGTCAAGTGGCTAGTATGGAAACCGGGTTATAAATCGCATTTTGCCGCACCCAGAATAAAACGAATGGTTTATCGCCGATCGATTTGAAAATGACGTCGAACTGACGCGTTGGGTGGGGCTAGAAAACCCGATCTCTGCGATTAGCTATTACTTAAAGTTAATGAAGGGGCGCACCTAAGTTTTTTCGCAAAATTCTTGGAGATTCTAGGAACTTGCGTAATCGCGGAAATACCCACGGAAAGGGTCACGATTGAATAGTAGGTTTTTAATTTGCTAGGAGCTTTAGGATTGGTCAACCGTGGACGTAGCCGCATAAGCATGACTACCGCGAAGAAACGCGCCGATAAAATCTGGAAGGTGCCTAATCATCTCCTAGAATCGAGCTAGTTTTTCGCCCTACTCACTCGTCGGCCTACTTGCTTGCTTACTTTCTAGCCTCCGTAAACCCCTTGGCCTTGGCCCTCCTTCACGCGATCTTACCCTCCTTCACTCGACTTAACAGGGATTACAAGGAGATCGTTAATTATACACGTTCCATGGTCTCCACTGGCTATGATCATGCAGTCATTCAAATAGTACGTGTCGCAGCCACGCAACGCGACCGGGAACTTGTTCAAAAACCAGTATCGCCACAATTAAGACGATTAGATTTTAACGCGAAAACGCTTATCACCGTCCGTGAAATGTGGAGCGGTCTCAAAAGCAACTAAAAAATTCTGCAAATCTACCAGTTGTATTTTACTCGTTAAAGCACGCCAGGGAGAGCTATCAAATTTCTTGAAATACTTCGAATTTCTTGGAATACTTGCGCTGTTCCTGGCACCTACGTCCGCCCCCAATTCAATCATTCGGTCGAGCAGTCCCGTGCGATTGTCTTTTACTGCGTACATCAATGGTGTCATGCCCGTTGCCTGAAAATTAAAAATATATATCGAGCAGTGATTGAGATAGAGGCAACGAGCTATTTTGTTAGCGAGAATTTTCTTTTTTGACTAACCGGGTCCATGATACTAGCGAGAGGAAGGAGGGGACCATCCTCTCCGACGCTCTGTACCGCCTTCTCCAGAGATTTGAGCAGCTGGTCCACCGGTGCCCATTCTCCACGCGCGGCAAGCCCGAGGAGCTTTTGTGCGGCTTCCCTGCTGGTTGCTCCTGCCGATCCAGGTTTGCTTCCAGGTTGTGTCCCATCCGCGCTTGTTCCTCCACCGGTACTTCCCGTCGAGGCTGATCCTCCGGTCTCATCTTTGCTTACTGGGCTTTCCTCTTTGCTGGAGGGATTCTTTTTTTCGTCCTTCCCACCCGATGTCTTTTTACTGTTACTGCTCATGGTACTCCGTACGATCTCTCATCGTAGTCAACCGACATGTTTCACGCTTGAAGGACGACTTCGTTTGTCACTTAAAAATCTATATCTCCACTGTTTTTAGTTTTGTTGTATTTAACTCTTAACGTTTATAAACCATTATACTGATAAATTGTTACGTTGTTTCCGATATTTTCTAAGAGTCGATAGTGAAATAAAAAAAGAACCGATGGTAGAGTTGGATGTTGGACGAGCGATTTAGTTGGTCGGACGCGTGCTAACGCCGCGTTTATCCTGGCGGTTCTGAAGACATTACGTGGCTCGCGAAGGGTAGCCTTCCCTCGACCCTCTCGCTGCTCGGGCAGGATCGACCAATCACTGTCACGGTAGTGCGGGAATCCACAGGGTAACGGTACACACCAGCAAAGAACAACTCGATTCAACCGGGTTGCACGGACGCGTATAACGTTGCCTAACTGGCTCACCCGCTAGCTACCGTAGCCCTCGCCCCGTTGGATGCTTAGAAAATGCGGTAAACCGGTGGTGAACTCGGTGGTGGTAGCAGCGGCAGCAGTGGTGGTTCGGAGAGCCGAGAAACCTATCACGAGAGTGGGGAGCAGAAGGTGGAACGGTGGTGCCATGGTCGACGTCGACACGCGACTTCCGGCGCGGAGCCAGCAGGCACGCCATCCGTCTATGTGGAGTCCTTCGATCTTAGATTTTAACCACTGCTATCCTCCTTACTGCAACCGATTTACTTTTCTTACATACCTTTCATTTTTTCACTTGAACATATATTTTTTCTTTTGCGTTCATATCTCAACATTCCAACGGAGGAGCTTGATCGACGTTTCAAATAAACCATGTGTGTCCTTGTCGTATCTTTCATCATGTTCCTTACAAACATAAATTAAATTTAATATGACTTACAAAACATGCTATAGACCTTTAAATGAAGATACAGATATATGTATACATGTATACCGCATTATTGTAGAGTGAGGTAACTGCACTTGGTAATTCAATCGGGACTCGTTTATACATATGTATGTAGTATGTAACACAGTATGTACACAATTGTGTAATTGAATCATGCAAGATATCTTCGTCGCCGTATAGAAAAAAAGGTGATTAGTACAGTATCATAAGTCAAGTGCACAAAAGCGTCAAGATTAACGTTAATGGACTTTGGTATTTTGAATAGTTAACAGCGTGTATGCGGTTGAGGATAAAGCGATAAACATATAGAGATAAATATTACCTATACGTAGTTAAAATGTTCCAACGTAGTTTGTCTTGAAGGAAGGCTCTCAGTGTTATCTCAGCAGCCGTAAAGTGCGTATCGATTTGGAAAGCTATAAATTGAAGAAATGTTTCGTTTTTGTATTACAAGGAATTCGTTTTTCTTCCCAGCTACTAGTTATCGCGTATATTACAAAAATGTTGCTAATGTGAAACATTCATTGCTTGGTGAGTAACAAGATATTTATCAAAATTATATATAATTGACACGAAAGAAAAGCAAGTCATCTAAGCGTATTTATCAAACGTTTTATGTAGTAGATCCTCGAAGTTCTTGGAAATTACGTAACATGTCGAGTCAACGGTTATTTCAAGATAAACCGGCACACATGCTACAGCATGGGAGTGTACCATTGATCGACGAACCCATAGGAAAATTAATCGGAACGGCTGCAGAAAGGTGGCCTGATCGAGAGTGTGTGGTGTCTCTACATCAGAATATACGATTGACGTTTTCCGATGTCATTCAGCGTGCCGATCGTTTGGCTGCCGGTTTAATGAAATTGGGTATGAAGCGCGGCGATCGTCTCGGACTATGGGGTCCCAACGATGTCGAATGGTTAATTGCCTACATGTGTGCCAGCAGAGCGGGTTTCATTCTTGTTGCTATCAATCCTAACTATCAAATGGATGAGCTCACCCACTGTATACAAAAGGTCGGCGTAAAGGCTGTGATATCACCTGACAATTTTAAAACACAGGATTATCCACGCATGCTACTTCAAGCCCAGCAAATGTGTCCTACTTTGGAACACATAATTATCTATTCGAAGGATCACGTGACGTAAGGAAATGTTCGGTCAACGTCTAACATGGTTGTCTACACTTCCTAAGTTCTAATCTGAGATGAATATTCTTCTGAGGCGACGCGTGTGACTCTATCTCTTGCGAATGATATATTCGAGTTTCCTTTGAATTTCGTCTAATTTAAGCGAGGGAATGGACAATGTGCAATAACTCTTGATATCCGGCAACGACGGGTCGATAAAGAGACAAGTTGGACGCGACGAAGTATACGTAAATCCTTTGTTCTTAGGAAACGCGATCGGATCGAGTCGTTAGCGGCGGTCGACAAGCATCCCTCCGAGGTAAATTCGTCGCGGTTGGTCATTCCTGGTGATAAGTAGACGCGGGCGAGGTCGAACAGGGGTGCAATTTTAACGTATTCTCGCACTCGCTCTCGTGCGATCTGTTAATTCATGAATATCGCGTGTAGTAAAACGCGGCAACAATCGACGTACAGTCCCTATTCGATTTAGTTGTTGGAATAATCGCTAGGTCAAACTACGTATACCGTGGCGGTCGTATAAACAATTCGTATGTGCCACGCGACACGGTTATCCCTTTTGTTTTCATTTCGTTGATTCGAATCGCATCTCATGGGCGAGATATTCGATCAAACGTCTAACGAACCGCAAACCGATAATCATTCGGCCGAACGAGCGGAAACGAATTAACCCAAACGCTTGGTAATTTCCTAAATGCGCGACCTCGAGTCCCTCCTTCCGTGATTTCAAGCCACAATCAGGCCAGTCGTACCGATTGACAATCCGATTGATAGTTTTGCGTCGCCCTTGCACGGTCGATCTATTTTCAATTGTGTCTCGTAACTTTCAAAGTTTTGTCTGATCATCCAGTGGATTTGATTAATAATCTCTTTCCGTGAAAAGGAATCACTGACGAGCAATTAGGTTAATGGTCAGTCGCTGCTTTGTAGTCTATTACGCACACTTCGATTCCGTTTCTAACATGCATTACCACCTTGTCGCGATCGATCGATGGATCGGTTAACGCGTTTCTAAATTGTTGTAGTGGAACTCGCCGCTTTATCGATGTGGAGGAGCTCGCAACCAGAATCGAGACGCGATGGATCGCGGCAGAGCAGGACCAGATATCTTGTCATGATGGTAGTAATATACAATTTACTTCAGGAACCACTGGCAGACCAAAAGCCACCTTGATATCACATAGGTCTGTGATGAACAACTCGAAACAGGTATAATACTATCGCCAGCAATTATCTCAATGATGTCTGATCGAATCTTTATCGCAGTATCTTTCTTGGACTTCGTTTAGGCTGCCATAAAAACAGAGTTAACCGTCGACCACAAGGTTTGCCTAAACGTTCCATTCTTTCATGTGTTTGGCATTATTAAAGGATTGATGTGTATGCTTCACGCGGGTATCACGCTCGTGTTACCAGCTCGTTCATTTAATCCTGTGAAATCATTGGAGGCGATAGTACGTGAGAAGTGCAATGTCGTTTACGGAACTCCAACAATGTGGGTAAGGAAATGATTCGAAAGTTTCATATGATAAATGAATAAAATTTTCATTTGTTCGTTGTAAATAAATATTAGTGTTGTATATTGTTATTTGCGACAGATCAATCTATTGGACGTTCAACAACGACTTCAACCGCCACCAATAACTTTAGCCTGTGGCGTCACCGGTGGTGCTCCTGCGTCGCCGGAGCTTTTCAAAAAAATAAGAAAATGCTTCCATTTTGACAACATGAAGGTAGGGATCAGATGTGATGGGAAAAATATAGAGTCACGAGTGTAGAATCATGTTATCATAATATTAACATTTTGATCGTTACTTTTTTAACCGTTTGAACGAGCACTTGCGAGCGCGCTTTTATGTCAAAGTAATCATGTTTGCGACCGTATAGTTGAACAGTTCACTATGTCCGTCGTAAAAATCGAGCATGTACGTATAACGTACATGATCTTAATTGTAAAAAATAATCGTCAGTTGGATTTCCTTCGATAGATACAATTTTCAAAATTCATACGAACGTTGGTAGGATATAGGAATGGACGAAGGTCGTCGACACGACGACAGGGTTGTACTTAATTCGGCCCGACATAACGCGTCGCGTTTCCCGCGTTATCTATGCACATATCTTGCACGGGCAACTCCTCGGTTCGTATGCATAAATACGATTCTGCGAGGAGAAATATCGTTTCTTGGCCTCGATCAATAACGTTCTCTTTCGTGAAATCGGGTTCCGAGGTTCTTCGTACGTCGTGAATCGCTGATATTCGCCATATTCTCTCTTTCAAACTTACGAATTACTGATTCGCCATGTTTGACAGACGATATACGGGCTGACGGAGACAACGGCGGTCATCTTTCAGACGCTGCCCAACGAAAATAACGAATTGACAGAGAATACAGTAGGCCATTTGGCCGATCACGTTGAAGCTATGGTAACCAAAAAATCATACGAAATTCGGTATTTGTTATTTACGAAGTAAATCTTTTTTTAATTAAATTTTGTCTCTATTGAAAAGGTCGTCGATGAGAATGGGAACGCAGTGCCATTCGGTACTTCCGGAGAACTTTGGATTCGGGGTTACTGCACCATGATGAAATATTGGAACGACAAAGAGGCAACCGAGAAGACTCTTACCAAAGATGGATGGTTAATGACTGGCGATCGATTCGTCTTAAGATCGGATGGTTATGGACAGATAGTCGGGAGACTGAAAGACATGATAATTCGCGGAGGAGAGAACATTTTCCCAAAAGTATGTGTACATACCAGTCATTATGTTTAATTTTGTTTATTTGCCAAATCGTGTTCTAGGAGGTCGAGGATGTATTGATGACACACCCCCTGGTGGCTGAGGCACAAGTTATAGGCGCCTACGATAAAGTGTACGGAGAGGAGGTATGCGCCTGCGTGCGTCTTCAAGAGGGCGCGAGTCTTGGAAGAGAAGAATTGAGAGAATATTGTAAGGGTCGCATGGCGCCTTTTAAGATACCACGTTACATAGAATTCGTAATGGAATATTCGAAAACAGCTAGTGGGAAGATACAGAAATATAAACTGAAACAACAAATGGAAAGCAAAGGAGTAATTCCCACTAATTCGGACGAGAATATTACCGTCTCTATTGGTAAAAATGAAAAATAATTTATTAATTCCGTTTAATTTAAGTAATGTTTAATTTAATAATTTTTAATAAAATTTTTGTTTAATGATATTATTATCTTTTAAGAAAATGAAAAAGTAAACGCGATATAATTCGGTGAGATAGGTTCGTCGTGGTAGAGGACGCCACACGTTCATTTGCCAAGTTCGTTTGCCTACGAACTCGGTAATGTAGAAAACTATTCCAAGTGCGGTCATATAATATTTACCATCAATCCAGCGAAATACATATGTTAGTACATCAGTATACGTATTTTGTTCGAGTGAAGTTAGTATTGTTAGTATTCTTTTCTATGCAATGACTTTTATAGAAGCAATTTCAGGAAAGATGAGCGAGAAAAGAATACAAATGCGCATTGATCTTAGAAAATTAGCAACTTTATTTCGAAAGGTTAGCTTGCGGACCAGATAATCATCAAGCGGTAACATGATATCCAGGATCTCTTATTCGGATTCACATTTTCAACGACAGCACGTGTCAGGGCTGTTTTTACGCTTACGCAAAGCCTGGTGCTTGCCAACTGTCGCCGCGAAAAACGGGGATCGGTGATCGATGACATCGGCACTATACCAGGAAGCGAAGGATAATGACGCGTGGCGTCGAAAAAAGAAAGGAAGCCTTGGAACGTGGAGATACGAAGCAGAGAACCGGTAAAGAGGAGCGAAGTCGAGCAAGAAGAGGAATGAGAAAAAGAAGGAGATAAGGGTGGAGAAGAAAGAAGCCATCGAAATCCATGGATTCGAGAAGGGCACGTGTTTCAGGTGGCGTCTAATTGAGGATGGATGCCTCAGGCAACGAGTCTCGCTTCTCCAAGACTGGAAGACTTGGAAGAGGCGTGCATTACTGCGGCAGATGGTGGTCGTGATTGCAGCTGCTCCGCAACGAACACCTGCCGTTTTCTCCGTCTATCGAGATGGACGAAATCACTGTCCAGCCTCCTCCTACCCTCCTTTTTCTCCAACTTCGAGTTTGTCTTTCTCCAGTTTCCTCCGTTTTCTTCTTCTTCTATTGCTATCAGGTAAGAGAGTACATTTTGTCTGAAAAGAAACAAATGAAAATAGATATTAGATATCGATCGTTGTTTACTGGAACCTCTCGCGGCAATACGAATGTTTCCTCTTTCTCAGTGTAAAGTGTCTTATCTAGCTGGAGAGAAAGTGATTTTTGTCACGTAGAATTATTAAAGAGAAACGTTTTTTAAATATCACTGTCGTAAACGGGGCAGCAAAAACCGGTCGCAGATGGGTTGTAGTTGGATCGTCTAAGGAGTAGGAATTAATTCTGGCGAGTGGCCAGAATGTACGGACACAGGACACGAAACACGGTTGGCGAAAGGATAGAGGCGAAAGGATGATACTGGCATCGAAGTAAATTCAGCCGAGACAGATTCACGCGGAAAATTGTGCGCGAAAATTGGTGCACCGTGTACCGGCTCGACAGCCGGAATAGACGAGCGTGACCACGATTTCTCCTGTCGGGGAAAGGAGCTAACGAGCTGTCAAGTGTCACCCGAATCGAGTCCGTTCCGAGTCACCGATAAACGTCGATGCAGCGTCGCCATGGTGGTTCCTCTCCTTTGGCAGATGGTCCGCCTTTCCTTTATCGCCCGAGCTGTACTTCGTGAGACAGGTCGAAATTTCTTTCGAACTGGGGATATAATCGATTCGTCTTTCGTCGTGGCTCGATTTCCGCCAGAGGTTGACGACGCGTAGTGAACAATGAAAGACCGGTGACGGGATATGAAAATGAGGGGAATAGGGTGGAGAGACAAAGATCGAGAGATAAGGGTAAAGGACAGGTGGTGCGATCGGATGGAGAGGAATAAGAATGGAAGAAATTCCAGAGTAGTAGGCGGAGAATGGCGGTAAATTAAATACGGCAGCACCCCGGAGGGGGTTCGTTTAATCGCTTAATCGAGACTCCAGAAATGCTCGCAGTGAACGGAGGCTCGCGCGCTTTTCGTTTCGTCTCGATGAAAGCTCTCGAAAGGGTCGGCAATTACTTAAAAACGAAGTTGTGCACCATCATCGCCGCCGTTTTCTTTCTCGCTCATCGAGCTGCGTCTTCCACGTTCCCGCCTCCTTTTATCTCGTCCACTTCTACGGTTGCTTTTACACGGTTTTTCACCAAGCTATATCCACGAGAAAGCCGCCTGGAAAAAGGTGGTCGCGACGCAACTGCCAACCGGATGGACCGTCCTCTATTCGGATAACGACAGCAATATCCAAATAGTAAAACGAATGGTAGCCGACTCGAGGGCACGGCAAACACTCGAATAGTGGCTGGATCGATGAAAGGTACGCGAATCGCGGCAACCGGCGTAATAAAAGAGTCCGACCGCGTAAACGTAATCCACCTCCTTCCCCTCGAGCCCCCACCGGCTACTAACCAGTCTCGTTCGCTTCCCTGAATTCTTTGCGTTTCGAAAGCCACGCGAACACGAACGTTGTAGTTATTCAAAATTTCAAACTCTTCTGTGAATGACGTGGCGAAATACCGCTACGGACCGAAAATCGGTGGGTTTTTTTCACGTGTGACGTAACAGGCGACTCGGCATGGCACCTCGTAAGATGACACGTCACATGGAAGGAAACGCAGTTGCTCAGTGAACGAGCTAAGAGAATCAGTTGCGACGCTCGCGGTTGTCGTTGTTCATCCTTTCAGGTCGTCCTCGACTTCCGCCTGGAGAACGAGAGAATGGACCGGAGTGTCAGCAAGAACGGAGAAAGCTATGAGTAATAAGGAGGTCCCCGGCGAGACGGAAGAATATTTCGTCTCAGTCGCGACACGTAGACCATGGTAGACGCGTAGACACGTAGCGTTTGCGGGAATCGAGGTTACGCGGCTTCGAGCGAGTCGCCGATCGATATTCTTATTCCGACTACGATCTCGATGTTTGAACGCTACTCGACCGCGTCTACCCGTTTCGGCTGGTCCTCGGAAGATGATCGTACGGGTCGAAGAAGAACGAAGGAGGAGACGCGATGAGGCGAATTGCACGTCCAGAAAATAGGCAACAATGATTCCTTAGCCGACGTAAGAGCACGTTTTTGCGAAACGATCGTCGAGAAGGGGACGAAGAGATGATCGTGGAAAAGAGAATGAACGAAACATAGGCGGCCAGATGGAATCGCTGCCGCGCAGCGAATCTCGGTTCCGTGTCTTTTTACCTAGCAAAAAGTCCTGGAAGAAGCTTAATGGAGCGTCTCTCGAGCAGCGGGACGATCCGTAGACGAGAAGAGCTCACGAGTTTTTCTCGCCTTCCGAATCGCAAGGCTATACGCTGCTACGGAAATCCCGCGAGAAGGGTCCAAGATTATCGCATTCCCATAGAATGAACGAGAATTCCCTCAGCGAAGAGAAAGAAACGCACCGGAAACGGAGACAAAAGGAAAACGCTCGGCTTGTTTCAACGTGAACGAGGGAAACGTCCTTGAGGAATTCGTCAGATGGGAGAGACACGACTGGTGACGAATCCTTACTTCCGCTCCTTCACCTACGTCCAGAAACAGGTTTACGAAACGCGACGAAACCACGCGCTTAGGCACTTTTATCGCAACGAAAAATAAAATATCGATGAAAATATATCGATCAAATGGAATCAAAAGCATCTTTCGAACAGAGAGAGAGAGAGAGAGAGAGAGAGAGAGAGTAAGCGACATTCGGAAAGCATGAATACGATATCATCGTGGGTTTTTCTCCACCTTGATTCCAACGAAATCGAAATAATCCGACGATAGAATAACGATAACGATAAAACCGGGTTTTCACAGTGAACGAGAGGGAACGTCAATGAAAGGGGAAGAGGGGTATTCGAGACCGAAAACCATGGCGTTTTCCGTCCACGTAATCGATTTACTAGGAGTCATTCGTCCCCGGCGTTTTTCTCTGGCGAGGCAAACGTCGTCGAGGCACGAAAGCGAGGTGGAAGCGTGCCGCTCGAGTTTGGACCGAGGGACTGTGTCCCCCTACCTTAATCTCGCTCACCCTACTGCCACTCTTTCCATCTCCATTTCCCTTTGTCGCTGCGTTTTCTCGTGGTCGCTCCTCACCCTCCATCTCGCTTTCTCTCTCTTATTTCTGTCATCCACCCTATGAACGGTCGCCAGAGAATTCTCTTGTATCGATCGACCAAAGATGGGGAGGCCCGCGTCCCACGATTTAAGTCTATTTAATGGCGATACATTGTTTAGTATCGCGCGAGCGCGCCCGCCTAATATAATTCCACCGAATCGCCCCCCCCCTTGCCTACTGTTTGCCCTTTCTATGTAAAATCACTTCGCCTTTGCATCTCGTTTTCCGACAACCTTAAAACTTAGGTCAGCCACCTCTGCAATCGCGAAACAGTAGCGTGTGCTCGCGCGCGCTCGTTTGGACACACGTATTTTTTTCAACGCGGACTATTTCGCTACGTATTTGCAGAGACGTTGGCAGGAATTAATAAAGCCTTTGGTAGAGCCATACGGATTTTTTCTATCAATTTCTCGGCTACGTTCCATATTTGAGCGTATTGTGCTCCGCGAACAATAACTCATCTCGATATTGCTGGTCTGGCTCTCGTATCCGGCAAGGCCGGTCTCTCTATCTAACCTTCCTTTCTCTCCGTCTCGTTCCCGTGCCCGCTTCCAATTCGCTGTCTTCGTTCGCTTTTTCGCTTCTGTCTCCGTTCCCGCCTCTGCATCGATAAAGTCACCAGCAGTCGCGATTTTACGACTCGAAACGGAACTTTGCCTATTAAAGCGTGGCTCGTTAGCTTCGCGACGCGACGCTAGCGATCGAACACGCTCGCAGACGCGACTCGCTCGATTCGTTTCAACCTCGACGCTCCTGCCAATTCGCGTCGCGATCCGCTTCTATGGTCGTCTATATACCAAAAATTCATCGAATGCTATTTTTATGAAGTTACAAGGAGTTTGACTACTCGTCATCGACTATGTCCTATACGTAATCCTGCCACACTGCCAAGTACGAAGATCGCGATATCGAGAATTTTTGAGATGCGAGAGTTGGCTGCGGTCACGATCAGTCACGACTGACAATCGACGATTACGAAGCAGCAGCGAGGATAAACGAGTTCCGATTCGACGCGGTCAAATTCGCAGAGATTCGATACAGGTGCAAGCGTAATCGCCGCTGGGAGACACGTACGCAGCGACAGGTCGGCTTTAAAGGAGCCACGGATTCGTTGGTGCGTTTACGTTTGCGTGGCACGTGGGTGTACTCGAGGAAAACTCTCGGCGGAACAGTAAGCTGGAACGAGAAGCCAGGTAATGAAGGATAGAAGGGCCGGCTGGCCTGTGTTTGAGAAGCACTAGTCCGGTCTCCCGAGAGTGGTCGGTCTTCTCCTGGATATCTGACGGGAGGTACGACTCGAGAAACATGGACGGGGTACGGCTGGTCACTTCCCAAGGGAACTCGTTTCAGCTTCGTCTCTCCTACACATCGGCTTGTGTGTCCGCGTAAAAGCTTGCGTTCGCGAGAGTGAGAAACCAGGTTATATGCAGATACATACTCGTTCTTCTCGGCCTTTCTTCGACGATAGTCCGCCGCTGCTCTCTCTCTCTCTCTCTCTTTCTTTCTCTCTCTCTTTGTCTTTCTTCGTTCCCACTTAGCCAACCCCTTCGCACCCCCGTCACCCTCGTTTCTTTCCTCGCCTCTGAAACGCTCAACGATACCCTGAGGTACGAAATGGCAATCGCTCAGAGCTCTCGTTCTCTGTCTCTACCACTGTTCCGACACTTCGCCGTACTCCGCTTCTTCGTCCCTTTGTTCGTCAACGTCCTCCGCGTCTCGCAAATCAACGCAGCTTCTTACTTTCGCGCTTACTACCTTCGGCACAGACGGAGAGGAGTAGACGGCTCTTTCGCATTACATATTTGCATCAGCTATGCTCGTGTTCCCGTTTTCTTCGATGAAAGTTGGTTGAACATAGAGCGCGGAATGTTTCTCCTCGCCTAATCCGACGTTATTCCCGATCGAGCGTAAGTATCTTCATGACGGTGGATTCTACGTCCGAATTACGAGGCGCGGCAAAGGCGGATGTTAAGGGAAGATCAGAAGAGTCTCGTCGTATTTTTCCTCGGCTAAATCCTCCTCCGTTGGCCGTTCACCGTTCGCGAGAACTGGATTACCAGGGATCCGGTGAAACGTGCGTCCATGCGATGGGTTGGCTGGCTGGACGGTCGTTCTGCTTTAGCCGTTCTCCGGATCCACCTCTTTTCCTACCATTTTTTCCCCGCGAGGCTCATCGATCGATCGATGCGTTTCCAATGTGGTTTCCGGAAAATCGGACATGCTACGTCGTCGTTTTACCGAATGTTGCATAGTCGGTATCAGTAGTGGCCTGTAACCTCCCTCATTCTCTATCACTCTCGCGCGCTCGCGCGTGCATCCTCGCTCTGGCGAGGTAGATTTAATTAATGAACGTGCGGGAAACAGGAGGAGAGAAAGGAACAGGGAAATAGGAGGGGAGAAGGGAAAAAACAGGGACAGAAAGCCGGGAAAACGCGGTGGTTTCCCACAGAGTAAACGAACGAAATTCGACGTCCGACAGAGGCACGTTTCTTCCGACGCGTTACGCTTCCACGGCGTTACCACAAGAGAAAGATGTTTCCCTGTGGAGTGGTAGCGCTCTCTGGGGCGTCTCTTGTTCCTCGTTTTTCGTGGCCCAGTTGCGGCCAGGGAAAAACAAAAGATTCCGAATCCCGATTTGCGCGTGGTAAAATATAGTCGACGGTTCACGCCCATGCAACCGATAGCCCGCTCTTTCTCCCCGATTAAATACCTAAATACCGTCAGCCGCCGCTGCGCCGATACGTGGGCACGACGCGTTAAACGATTAATCGCACTGATTGGATTCCAATTAGCCTGCTAACGACACCGCGCGGCCAAAGCGGATTTTCCGCGCTCGTTTCGCGTCCTCTCTCAACAGCTCGCGCGAAAGCTTTTTTTCTGATCTCCTTTTTTTTCCTCAACCCATACACACACCCCTCTCTTTCGCTTTGTCCTTTTTTCCCTAGCCATGATAGCTCTCCCCAGGCCAGGCGTGATTCCGTTACGACATTGAAAATACGAGCAGCGTGAAAGCGCGTTTTCCTTTATTACCACCGTGAAACGATTTTATTGGTCGCGTCGCGAACCATTCCTTCTTTGGAGACGAAAGACGGTAGAAGGTATACGACGGCGCAAAGGAATCAGCAACCAAACATTTCCCGCGCTCGATTCCCGCCCTTGCTTCGTCTCGATTCAACGGTTCCGACGAAAATTCGCCCTTGCTCCCACGTTGAATTAGTAAAGAGTCAACCGTGTGTTAACGGCACCGAAGAAACCTCGACTCTCGGCCACTCCATCGAAAAGATTCTATGCAGCTTCCTTTCCTTGCCTCCGTCGCCCTCTGATTCGACCCATTTTACAATCTATCTGCCTCCTTTCTTTTCGTCTCGCGTGCACGCGGCCAGTGTAAGCACACCGTTCGAATAACCGACAAACAGCCGAGTCGTCGAAAGCTTCCCTAACCGAAGAAACGTATTGCAGCCGTATTTGCATTCAATTTCTTCGGGAGGGCTCTCCCTTCCCCCCCCCCCCCCCTCCGCGTTTCGTCCTTTCAACCTCGTTTCTCCCCTTTTCTCGCTCCCTTATCGCTTTCTTCTTCTCGCCCGCATATCCACCCTCGTCTTTCCCATTGCTTATTCGCTCTCCTTCTCGCTCGCCCTTTTCTTCGTTGCGAAATAGGGTCTCGAGGATGAAAGGAATGCACTTGCCAAACATTAGCATGCCCGTATGTCGTAGTCGATACAGAGACGCACGAAAGCCTCTCCTTGCGAAAGGGCTGACACATCGTTGCTCGCTACTTTTCTCGAGTCGCCGCTTTCGTAATCGTTCTCCTTCCATTTCTTCGTCATAGCGTCGATGCACGGACTTTTAAACAGCGATTCTTCGAAGCTTAACGTTTGGTCTATTCGAGACGCCTTTGTGTCTCTGGATCTGGTTCTCTCCGCCAGTTTTCTCGTAGTCCGGGAAGGGCGGTAGCTAGGATTAGGCGAAAACCTCCTGGACGAAGCCTGGCCACTGTCTGAAGTTTTGGAATAGTTGACGGGAAAGCACGGAACGGGCGAAGTTTTCTGAGAAACTTGAGCTCGAAGGGGCAAATTATGTGGCTTCGAGCTCTCACTTCTGTTCTCTGGCACTTTTCTTACGCGACTTCCTCTTCCTTTCTTTCGAGTTGTTCGTCACGCTGTCAGGACTCCGCAAGATGAGAGGACCACCGTCGAACGTTTCCTCGAAAAATGTCTTTCGCTTCGTAACTCGAGGACTATCGACGAACAACCTTTCTCTCTCTTTTTAAGGCCTTTACTGCCTTTTCCATCCGGCGCGGCACTGGGGAGGAGCTGCAATTCCATTTAGATCACGATCCGGAGAGATTCGAGTTCTTAGAGAGACAATTTGGTCACGATCATTGCGTTCGGTTCGTTCTCTTGATTAGAGTTCAATGAGCCTCCATTTGGGTCACGGCACTGTTGTGTTGAATTTATGTTATCGGTCGCGCAGGATTATGATGAACCGAGGACAAAACGCATCCTGGCACACCCGTGCACACCTGAATACCCATTCACGCGGGTACGTTGTGTTTCGTTCCGAATTTCTCACGTCTGTCACGTACCATCGTCGCTATATTAGGTTAGTTCATTCAGGATTATTCACCTTACGTACAAGTTTTATGTGACTTATTATTTTCGAGACAGGGAGTGTCTCGAACGAACTTATTATTTACATCGGCAGTTCAGAACGCGTTCTCTCGTCAAATAATTTTATCGACAGAATTAATAGGAGTTGAATTTTTTAGCTCGGTCTCGGAATATTTCGTGGGGTTTGGAGACTGCGGCGTTATCGCGCTGATCCCGATTGTCCCGCTAAATTTATTGTTCCTTCCCTTGGCGGTATCGCGTTTCTGGCGATATTTTTTGCTGATCGCGTACCCAGAGGTATTACATAAATTATGTATCAGTTTATGCACTGACTTCGATGCGTCCTCTGTCGTTCCCTCGACCGATTCCTCAGGGAACGATGTCACGCTCTTGAATTAATTCGCTTTGGCGAAACGTATCTCTCGTTGTGACTCTCGCGATTGTTCCATCGCGGCGGCGCCGTGTAGTTTCTTTCCTTTCTTTCCGTGATATTTATCTCGTCGAATACGAGCGAGTCGAGTCCGAAACGACGAACACAGTTCTTTCTTACAGTTTTCCATCGGAGAGAACGAACCAATTTTCGGCCACTCTAAACTCTCTCATCCACTGCGTAACGATTTCCTTTCGGACGTTCGATACGGTACGATTACGCGACGATCGGTGACCAGAGCTTTTCAAGGGTCTTTCATCCAATGATGCAAGGTAGCGAATTCACCACGACATTCACCGCGGCGAAGAAGCTGGTTTATTAAAATCACGAGGGTCGTTGCTTATTAGAAATCGAGCCCGCAGGCCATTAATATTCATCGGCTTGTTTCGTCGATAAAAGATTCCTTCTTCCGCGAGACAGCCAGGCACAAGTGGTGGAAAGGCGGCCTCTATCTTTCTATTAGGTCTCCGACGGATTATCTCGTTATTGAAATGATAAAAAGAATCCTTCGTCGGAGTCAAGTGATCGTCAGGGGGAGGACGAATGCTCGAAATTACGCGTCTCGAAGCTCGACTTGCAATCTCACGGTCTTTATACCGTCTCTGCATAGTTGGCCGTGTAGGTATACAATAGTTTGCGCATGTAGTGTCACGTTCTCACAACGATAACTTCGCAGCTCAACTCCATCTCATCTCGACCTGCTATTCTCAGATTTCTGGCACATGCCTCTTAGAATCCTAGGATATCCTATGAATTTAAAGATCGCTTTAGTTTGAGAATATCTTGAAATTTGTTCGCCGTGCTTCTGCGAAAACTTTGCTTTCTTTTGTACCTTGATGTTATTTTCTCTCCTTTTCATGATAATGTTTATACCTACTGCCTGGTATCGCGCTGCTCCTTTCTTGCTGAACCTTCATTTTCGATCTTTTTGTATTACTGAAATCCCTTTTTTGGTCTCCTTACGTTGTTTCTTTATCGTTGGTATTTGTATTTTATATCCTTACAACCTCTTTTTGTTGGTACAACTCTTTTTTGATGTCCTTGCACTGCTGGTTTTATCGTTGTCTATTTTTCATTCCTTAGAAGGTTGGATTCTCTCTCGTTGCTAGAATTTCGTTCCTGGAAACGCTCCACGTGGCAGAATTGCTTCGCCGAATGTAGAAATTTTTCAATGTCCAAATTTCATCACGGTAAGATGTATTCCGGAAATGTATCGTCAAAGGGAAATCCGGTGATAAATTACTTCCCATCACTAATCTTCATTTCGAACACTTAGCGACGCTCATGGTAGTCACATAGTCGCCAACCACGATTTTGGTGAAAGTGTCCGCTCGTGATAAATTAATAGATAAATCGTAGTAATTAATAAATCGTTACCAAAGTTTAGATGTTTCAGCGCTTCGACTAGCGAGATAAGAGTCCAAATGCTGAATTTCTGCCGCGTGAAATATATGTATCTTAGCCTAGGTTTGATCTCAATTGGTAAAGACAAAACATCGGCTACGATCCTCGATGTCGCAGCTTCGATTTGTGTCGCTACTTGGTGCTTTAATTTAGGACTTTGCTATATATCGTTGAAGCCACTATACCTGGCGCCGATTCGATCTCTCATAATCGATTGTCCTCGACGATGAAACGGTTATTACAGCGACAGAACAGGCAGCCTGGCGATTCAAGTTGTTCCGCGAGCGTTTATCGTTGTTCGCTGGTAGCGAATGATTCGCGGCTGGGAACAAATGCTCGAACAGGTCGCGATGACGTTTAATCGAATTCCACCGGATAAAATATTCGAATCCGGAGGGTTACGCACCGTCGAGTCGCCACCCGCTAACGGGCATCAATTAATTTGGATTTATTAGAACGAAGTCTCGTCGAACGCCGTGAAATCTCTCCTGTCCCTTTCCCACTCGTCGTCTCCTCCCTGTCGCCTCGCGTACCTCTCTACCAAGCGTTTCAACGAGTGTACCCGTTCATTCCAGGACGCGCAAACGCCGCACCGCTAGAAATTCACGTGTTTATCGATTATCCATCGTGTGACGCGTGCCGATCGTTTCCGTTTCGCGATTAATCAGTCCGGTCTGACCGTTCGTATTTCGTCCGTAACCACTTCGATTTCCTCACTATCTTCGCGGCTATCGTACATGTACACAATACAATTCTGCCGTTCTCGACGAGAAGCTGCAGAAGACGCGGTCCGGTTCTACCATACGTATCGTCTTTGACGTGTTCCATATTATTCGACATCGTTCGCGACGTTCGCGCATAACACAATCCACGCGTTGCCTCTTTTTAAATATTAACGAGACTCGACGCGACACCCTTCGGCGATAAATAATTTAGACTCAAAACTGTCCTACCTGTCGCTCGGCCTGTACGCTTCTATCTACTATCTTCTCAAAGGATATCCGACGAAGGTCTAGGGAAAACGTGGAACAATCGAGAAATAAGAGACGAGAGAAGCAACGAAACGGAAGGTACATAGACGTTGGCGAAGCGGAGCCGAGAGAAAGCGTATTAATTCGATTTTCCGGCGTCGATGCGGCACATCAAAGCGAACGGCCGAGAGAACGATCGAATCATATCTATTTATTCGTTCACGCTAAAACGCCAGCAAGAATTCCACTCTCCGGCCCAGAGGGGAAATTTATTTTTCCGCCATTAAAACGGGGTTAGCGCCGATACAGTCGGCGTAATCAGCAAATGAATTTGCCTCTCGACGCATCCTATCGATCGAATCGCTGTTTTCGTTGTACCGTCCGGCCCTAAGTGCTCTCTAGGGATCGTCCGAGTTAATTAATTCTAAAATTTGTGGACATTTCACCGACCCGTTAATTACTTTGAAACTAACCGAAGAATAGTAGGTAACTTTCGATTCGATTCGACGGTATTTCGTGGAGAAACGTATTAAGTTTGGAAGTATGGATTCATAAGCATCATCGTCTCATCTGCGAGAGGAGTTGCTCGTCTTCGTAGTTATGAATCTTGAGACTGCCGTTGAACTCTCTCTCTGCCTCTCTCTCTTTCTCTCTCAAGGAGTAACTGATATTTAGATTGATGGAGAAGACCAAATTACCGAAGAATACTCAAGGAGAAGAGAGAATAGCCTGATAAAATCTGAGAGTTCCATCCGGCAGCACTTTCCCGATTATATCGTGACGTGTTGAAAAGTTGGACAAATCGTTCAATAATTATTCACGAACGATCTCGTGATATTCATCTACGGAAGTTTTAATTGCACAATCAATTTTGTAGTTTAAAACGCAATTGCTAAATGTACCGTCGCGCTTCGCTCACAAAAGGCCAAGATTTATTCGTAACTCAACACCTTGGAAAATTTCCTTTTTTCTCGCTGCCGTAGGCGCCGAGTGCTCCAGCTAAAGTCCCGGTTTATTGCGTGGCGAAGTGATAAGTTCTAAGATTGTATGGCAGTACGCAAACTTAAATACGTCTCACCCTAGAGTAACTTTGACTTTGTCGGTCGATCACCTTCCAACCGTATTTACGTTTCAGTATCTTAAGGATCTCACCCCGAGAGAGTCGTGCTTTCTTTTCGGAATAAATATACAGCCACTCTAACGCACGAGCCGCATTTTGTCTTTTAAGAGGATAAAAACACTCGAGAGAAAAATTGTGTAGCTTATCGTTGCGATCTTGCGGAAACGCGTTCGACCGCTCGACGAGGAACGTTCGAAACAGGGATGGGAGAAAGAGTCGCACAGAGATGATTAAGGGATGCTCGTAAATTTCGATGCCACGAATCTCGAGCACCATCCTTTGGATAACACTCGATACTCTCTCGCTCGTTCTCCCTTTTGACCGAGTGTTTCGCTTATGGTGGATATGACCGCGACGATACCCCGGTCCAACGCTTGGAGGGGCTCCACCCTCCTCCGTTTCGTTTTGAATCGACGAACCTGTCGCTCGAAAGAACCTGCTCTGGCACAGAAAAGTAGCCAGGAGGAGAATGGTGGGGGGGGGTAAGGACCGTAGGGGTTTACTCGTTGATGGGAAGTTTGGGCGAAAGGCGGCCTCGTGTCGTACAATGGCTCTTGTTGGGCTTACGAGGTAATCTTTTATCTCGACGTGGCACGCGTCCTCGACCCATCTGGCAAAGTTTACGGGGGGTCGATCGGTCTCTATCGTGACGATATTACGCCGCCGGAATAACTGCAGACTAACGTTGGTATAACGATGCCGTAAGCTCGGTGAACGGGGATATGTTTGGCGATTTACGCACTCGTTATTTTGTTTCTACGCTCCCTCCCCCCTCCCATCGATTTACGGGATTACATCGAACCAGGCAGGCTTTTATTACATCATCGTCGAGTTCGTTTTCCGCGAATTAAAATCCATCGAATGGCAATGAGTCGACGTTCTCTCGGAGATCGATCGACGAGTCGAAGTCACGAAGCTACGAAAGCGCGCTCACGTTCGGTTGTCAACATAGTCCAGTTTCGTTCGATGATTTTTCTCGTCTTCAGTCATCCCGTTGGCTTCGTCGTGCACTTTGACTTCTGCGAAGGTTTCGTGGGATTCACGGCGCACTCTTGCCGAAACTTGTTCTCTCCTTTCTATCGAATCTCTCGACTCGAGACGTCTGGCACTGGCGGTCCCTGATTAACTCGAAAGATCGTCCCAGTCGCCTTGCGGCAAAGTTA
The DNA here is from genome assembly GCF_024542735.1 of Bombus huntii. NCBI lineage: Eukaryota > Metazoa > Arthropoda > Insecta > Hymenoptera > Apidae > Bombus > Bombus huntii. The sequence continues at coordinate 3,248,737 of NC_066244.1, forward strand.
GCTCTCCCCTCGCGCCGTCTCACCCTGTTTCGTCACGACTTCTACCCTTGCTGCCGCTACCTCCCTCTTGTCGACGTCGAAAGAAGAAAAGAACGTCGTTGCGACAGATAGAGAGCCGGAAAGAACCGTCAGAGAGAAACCGCCTCTGTTAAATGCAAATAATGACGAGACCGAGACGAATCGGATAAGAAGCTACCTCGTATTTTATTTTTTTGTGTCGAAAAATCGACGCGGGATCTACGAGCAAGAGACGAGAAAAATCTCTTGCGGAGTTCGATAGAATTCGATCGCTGGCTGGACCAAACGCGATCTCTGTTTAATGTTTACGGGAACTTTTAACACGGTTTAAACCACTTCCATCGTTCCCTGGAAGGGTGCATTATTTAAACGCCGGCGGGATTTAAGAGAATAAAAAGTTGGTACGCATTCCTGGCGTTTGTAACTAGGTCGTTCTCTAACGAGTAGCAAATACGTCGCTGCATAATAGGTCGAATTCGACCCGCTTTATTCGCGGACGGTGCACGGTTCTCAGAGAGTTGTCTTTCTCAGAGCGTGTCGTCGCCATGGCGCGACTTGGTTCGTTCTCGAGGGGAGGGTTCGAACAGAAATCCCCCGGGAAAGCCGAGGGGAGGCGGCGTAGGATAACGCGCCCGTACTCGAATCCCTGGGATCGTGAGAAAAGCCGAGTATCCAGGCGCAATGTGCCGTGAGACTTTGTCCCGTGTCTTTATGAAAGCGTAGCGCGAGAGAGGGTAAATTAGCCGAATCAGCGAGACGAGAACCGATCCCTTGGAATCGCAGTAACGAGTTGCACGCGCGACTAGTCCAATCCCAGCTGGCTCGGCCGCGCTTAAACAACTAGTTTAAATAAACTGGCTGCTTAGTGACGAGAAACGGGCTAAACGAACCGTGAGAGAGCACGCGAAGCAAGGAACCTCCGAGCCGGAGACGAGTCTGGCCGGACCACGCGGAAATGTGACAGTGAAACGTTTCACGGAGATCGCTCTGGTTTCCGCGGAAAAGAAATTTTCCCCCTTTGCGCTTCGCATCTTTTTTCTTGCGGTCTTGCGGCGCAGAGTCGCGCGTACCGCGCTCGCTGTTTCGACGAATTTCCACGCCTAGAGAAGTACCGCAATATACTATACCAGAATCTCTCGTGTCATAGACGTAACCGCGGCTTTCTCGTTATCCGGCCGTATCACAGTCGTCCGTTGCTTGTTTCTCATCTTGCGTCGCGTCTTCTTTCAGGAATGCATGGATGAAAATCGAACTTGCGAGTTCCCACAGACCAACCAAAGACTCGAGAACGTTAACGCGTTTCTATCTGGCTGGCGAGTGTCTTGGAATTTCGAGCAATTCGATTACGCCTATGACGACTTGGATAACGAAGCAAGACGGCGAGAAAAATGAGTTGAAGTTTCAGTGAAGAAAAGCTGGAGGAGGAGAGAACTTGCGGTAAACGCGAAGGAAAAGGAAAAACCGGTGGCAAAAGGAGAAGCGAAGGGTAGAGGATTTACGCGCGAGGAGAAGCAAGGGGAGAAGGAACAGGAGCAGAAGGAGGAGAGAATACGGCCGACGGTGGCACTGCTGGAAAATCAGACTAATTACTTTGTACGCGTGGCTTTCACCGAAATGGGCTCGCGATTATTTTCCCCGAGTATAATCTCGACCAGACGCATAGTCCGTGGTTAAGGGACTTTATAATCGTGTCGGGCTGCAGCCATGTCCGGGCAAAAGGACGGACAGTCCTCCCTTCCCTGACACGGAAATTTCTTGATTTCTTCTTTCCTCTCGCGGACTGGCAGAACCGGCCGTGGAAAACTTGTCATTCCACGAGGTAATCGCGGGAACAACGACAAAGCGACGCGAACAGTGGCTTTTTATCGCTGGAGACGAGACTCTGATCCATTCCGCGTCTCCTCTCAGCCGCAATTACAGCTACTGCCACGCAGAAACAGACGACCGCATATATTTACATATTACCGGAATACGAAAGTGGCGAACAGGTCGAGGGCCAGAAATTGATCGCAACCCATCGACCGACCCAGGGATTTCTAACGACTGTGTGCTTGAAATTTTAACGACATCGCTATAATCGCGTGTCTTTATTGTCAACATAATCGTGAAAACTATGGAATTCGGTAGGCGGAACGGCACTCGAAAAAAATATACGCTCGTAGCGTAGCGTGCCGTGTAATGCAGAGTTGACTGCAGAATAGACCGGAGTAGGACGATGGAGGGGTATAATTAGTAGAAATAATAGAATTTCTAAATAACATTCCGCGTGATATTACTGAAATTTTTAATGCGCTCGAAACCGCCGCTGATTTACCGTATCGCGAATTCGTAATAGCTTCGTTTTGCGAGGAACGATTCGCGAGAAATGCGAACAATCGTCGAGTTTAGAAAGATCAGAGGGCGAACCTTCGCCATCCCCTCGGTATTTGTACTTTCGTTTCCGCGGAGAACGACCAGGCAAAGGCGAGCAAACTTAAGTTCGACCCGAGTGGTTGCATATCCCTGGCGATGGTAGCCGTATCGCGTTCGAGCGGTTCGCGCAATTCCAGTTTAGTCGAGCTCAATAAATTCGCGCTACGATACGCTTCAGGTTGCCTTCGTTTACGCGGATCCGATCGTTTATCCGTTCGGTAGGGTGAACGTTTACGCGAAAGTCCGTGATCGTTTTGCGTTGTTTTCGCAGCGAACAGGAAGAAGAAGAAGGAATAGCAAAGGAATGGACGGGTAATCCTGGGTCGTGGGATTCGATCCACATCGATTTCTGTCTTCCATCGTGAGAGCGCATTCATCCATTATCCGCTGTGCAATTGCTCGCCATAGAAAAAGGTAAAGAGGAATTTGACTTGGTAAGAGCAAAGAGAGAAGAAAGCGCAGTTTGTTTGGAATCGACGAAGCACGCGCTCGCGCGTGTTTCGCTTCCGGAACGATTAGGAACGATATTTGGTCGGTAGAGTTTGGCGATGGTACGAGGCAAATGGAACGCTCGGTTGCGATTACTCGAGGGTACGGAAGATCCAATTGGCCTTGGATCGGGGTGACCGGCTTGGAAGGTATATCGGTGATGGCATATCGAACGGACTAGCGGCGTGCATCGACGAGAGATCGATACGAGGAACCGTTGCAATCCACCTTCGCTGTGCTCAATGTATATAAACCTGAAGAGGCGGTTTCGTATGCCGTCGTTCCGCGCCGTTCTGTGTATCGGGTCGCACGTTCGCGAATTATTACGAGTCACGTAGGCAGTAGTCGCGGAACGTAGAGTGCTATTATTACGATGTAATATGGTTGAAGCGAATTCTACCGCCGGAAGCTCGCGCAATGCTAAGGAAAGGGAGGAAAAGAAGTAGGAACGAGTGGAAACGAGAGGTAAGAAGTGGGAAGGATAGCCGGGAGACGGGCCGCGACGTGGAAACGGCAGAAAAAGGGACGGACGAAAGCGAGGAGTCAGTGGTCGGGTCACGAGGAAAAGAAGGGGAAAACGTGGAGAAAAGTAGTGACGGCGTTGCTGCCGTGAGGATAAGACGGTGAAACGCGGCGGGAATCGAGGGCAGACCGAGCTTTCCGTGCAAGGTGCCAGCTAGTTGTCATCAGGCCGAGAGAATAATGGAAATTATCCACGCTAGACCGATCCGGCTTGAGATCCCGTTCCCGAACACGTTCGGAGAATAGCGAGCTCTAGCTTACTCGTCACAGAATTCGACGCGACACACGCGCACATAGCCAACGAAACGGAGCTTCTCACTCGATCTACCGTTCACCAACGGAGCCTCGTCTGTTTGCATAAGGAGGAAATTGCTGCTCTTATTGGAGAGAGCATCGATCGAGCCTCGCGAAAGATTATTTTCATCGCTAGAGTCAGCTTTCTTCTCGATTTTTCTTTCTTTTCTTCTAACGAAACGACCTTTCGATCAACCGTATCTTGCACGAGATCTTGGGTCTGCCGTCGCGTCGTTGCAATCGGTGTTGATCGCCAAATCCTTCAACCTTACTGCCACTACACCTTGTGTTGTCTTCTTCCGCAATCGAAGCTATTATAATCATATAGGTCATCCGAGAAACGAAAAGGGGAAGGGAATTTCAACCTGACCCTTTCGCGAATTTCACATCCGTTTTGGCATCGTGAACTCGTCGACTAAGCCGGCCAACGATCGATAATGTATGCGAGAGCCGCGCCGCCTGCTTCTCGCCATCCCTGCCTCCTGTCCCCGTGCCCTTGTGTGGTGCGCGCGAAAAAAGATAAATAAAATATTCGTTATGTAACAAAGATTCCTCGTCGATGTTCTCCGGAATTCTGAGAATGAGAAGAACAGAGAGAACCTAGTAGAAAATAGATGGGTTAAACTCGCTCGCACACGGTCCACTCAGATAGGGCAACAACGCGATGCTTTTCGAATCTCTCGTAGCGACGATTAGAACCCCGATAGTCTCTGTGTGTGGTAAAGAAAAAAAAAAAAAAAACGAAAGCCCGTTAAATGGGTTTCAATGTGACACGTTCTTGTCTCGCTTAGAACTTTATTTGCGGCGTCCACAACAACCGGCACGATTTCGAGAGAATCGATCACGTCGTGGTTTCGAACGAATAGCATCGATCGTTCGGCTCGTCGTACAAAAGAAAGGGTGAAGAACGATGATTCCAAGCGGAGTCGCGATCGAGACGGCGGCAAAGTTCCATCCTTTGCTTTTTAACTCTTTGATCGGGATATTTTTAATCAACGGGTATACCGGACGGCAACGCATCCCCGTGGCCTGTCCACTCGACAGATCAAAGGAAGAGAACGGGGATCCACCGGCAATCTACGGTTTTTGCGTTTTCGAACTCCACACGGCGCGGCGGTCGTGTTTCTGCTACGGGGATGTAAATCGGGGAAGCTCTTCGCGAAACGATCTCTTTCTTCCTCTTTTTCTCTGCCGGCTCCACTCGAGATCGTATACAATTACTCGGCTATGGAAATCCGATGACATATCGGAGAACGCGGAATCGCTGTGAATGACAGTCACTTGGACGCTCGATTCGAACCAGAAGTTTATCGGCGACTGCTCTAATTCGCACGCACCTATCCGAGAAATTCGAGTTTGGTTTGTTCGAGTTTTGCTCTTTAGATGCTTAATGTTCCGTATCGATTGAACGAACAGGTTAAACGACTGACTCGATGCTCTGACCAGAGCACTCCTCCACGACATCGTCGTACCGATAGACTCCTCGCGGCGCACCGCGTCTACTAGACGAGGATATTCGATACCATGTCATCGGTGATTAGCGGCCACGATTTTCAATCGGGTCTTTTCAATCGCGCCGTTCAACGATGGATAATAATTCTTTCGAACTATGGGAGTTACGGACTCGCAGATAAATAGGCGGAATTGGAGGACGAACACCTCGACACAGATAGACGGAGGGAGAACAAAAACAATCGCGTTAGGAGAATTTTGGCATCGGGGAATTTCCCCGGATGAGAATCGAGAGGCAATAGAAAGGGAGCGATTCGGCCGGCGATGATCGTCCGCTGGTGTTCCCTCGAGTGGGTGGGACGCGTTCTCTCCCTGGTTGCCGCGCGTGTTGGGTTTGATTTACGTTCGTCTATGTGCCTTTCGGATTAGCGGTGCAGGGAAGACAGTCGGGGTGGCAGCCGTGGCTCGCAGCCTCTTCCGACGATTATCCCGAGGCTGGGGTTGGTCCCGAGGCTCGTCGAAATAAGTACGTCGATAAATATCCCCCGTATCTCTAGTCGGGGTCCAGGATGCCGGCTATAAAAACCGAATCGCGCTTCGTCCCTTCTTTCAGGTCGGCAGAGGCAATTGCACGGCCTCCCTTTCAAAGGCCGAGAAAGTGGAAAACAGTTTTCTTTTGAGATTGCCATCCATAGTCGTACCTTTATCGCGGTTAAACCGCGACCAACAACTACTATCTCGATACGGCTGTCCTTTGTTCGCCGGTTCGGTACGCGGAAACGAGTTTTCACGTATTCTGCGAATGACCGCGGCAAAGAGAGACTAGACGAGAAGATACTGCCTCTGGTTTTCGTGGACGTTAATCGCGGAAGCCCCGAACGAAAACTCGACCTCGAACGACAAGCCTAATCCACGAGAGGAAAGCCCGTCCGATACACGCTGTAACGGAGTTGCAGAGTTCGTTCGCGTCCTCCGTTAATCTGTCGTCCCGTGAGTAACCGCGGAAACAATAACGCGCCCGTATCGGCAGCTAGAGAAGCGATTTCGAGGGGTTTGGAGTAAATCCTGGCGGAATTGCCCAGTTTCAAGCTTGGTCGTTGCATGCACGCGTTCTTCGACGTTAGCCGGCATAGGGTGTAAGCTTTTTGTGGGCGACCTCAGGTGGTCGAAAGCGTGCTAGAAAGCTACGGTTTTTTAAAACCCTCGCTGCGTCGTGATATACATAGCTGACGCCAGAGTCCGCCTCTTAACGAATCTCCTCTCCTCGCTGCTGCATTTTCGGGGGAAGGAATTTTATGGGATTTCGGAGCTCCGTCCACGGCGAAAGGAAGAAAGATAGGTAAGGGGAAGGGTCCAGGTTTGGTTAGTGCTTCGTGTTAAAGAGAAGCCGTGAAAGATCTTTTTGTTCGTATTTGGGACGTGAAACGCAAAATCGGGCGCAGATCTTGGTGCAGCGAGGTTCGTTCGTGGTAGAACGCGTCGCTATTCGAGTGTTCGCAGCTTGGCCATTGGTACTGAACTGAATCAGCATTCCGTAAGCACTAAATACCGCTAATATCGCGCATGTACCTCGTACACCCTGATGGATGAGAATTCGCCTCTCAAACCGCCTCTCTCCGTTTCTCGTTCTCGATCGTTCCTTGGTCCTCTCGCTCCGCGTTTATCCCTTCCAACGGAGCGTCGCTTAGTCACCAGTGAGCGAGACTGTGCGTGGAAATTGCGTAAGCTTTTGCCAACGTATGAGCGAGCGAGCAAGCGCGACCGAACAGGCAAACTTCTACTCGCGGATCGCAATTCGGTGCACAACGGCGTAGCGCGGCTGTTGCAACGTGGCTACGCGTATAATTGATTTGCGACAGTAACGGGTCTGGTTTTATAATCCATTCGATCGAGTCCGTTAGCATTTTGTTCGTAGCGTAAGAGCACGAGTGCGCTCGCGCTCACAGACTCGTTGGGTGAACACGGCCGTCGGTCCGGAAAACCTACTCTTCCCGCGGTTGCTAATTAAGAAGTAGCTACCTACTTTAATAACGATAATAAATGTATTACGGGCTCGCGCGGCCAAGCCAACAGTTTTATGAAAATACGAGCGTGGCTGGTTGCGCGACGTTATCGGCGGTCTCCTCGTTTTTCACGGGAAAACGATGCGAAGTTTCGGCACGGACGCCGCATAACCTTCGCAACTTCGCGGCGTGAGCCAAGCTAAAGCCTCTACCACGGATACGAAGCTCGGATCGAGCTGGAATTCGCGGAGAAGAAGCCAGACATCAGGACCGCGCATCTCTCGTCCACAACAAGAGGGGTAATACAAGCGGCGGAAACGAGGGTCGCGCTCAAAACTACAAGGGTGCCGCGTGTTCTTTCTTCTTTCAGCCACACTTCTTCCTTTCCATCCAGTATACAGTCGCGCTTTATGCTTGCAGTTGCAATTCGCAGTCGTCGTCGCCGCGGCTCGTCATCACCGCCCTGTAGCGTAACGCGCTGTATGCACCGCCTACGAGACACGACCGGCATCGTTCGCATCGGCATCGCGATCGTCCCGTATCACCCTCCGTCACTTCAGACCCTCTTTCAGCCAGCCTACTCGTGATTCTTCGACACGGGGAACGGCCACGAGTCTAAAAATCCCTCGCGGCTACCGAGTTCTTTGTGTCGTTGGTTACCCGGGCAACCTTCGCGAGTTTACCGAGGATTAAATATGTAACTTTGAATTAGACGAGCACAACGTCGATGCCGCGGTCTCAAACGCCAAACGGGTCTTAGACGTGGCTAGTAACGTGGCTGCGGCGTTGGTGTTCCGCGTCAAAGGGACAAAGCTGTCCGGAAGTCAGGCTCGGTCCATCCTATCTACCAGCGGGTCGTGTTTGTCTCTACCGCCACGATATGACCGATGTTTCAGCGAATTTCCTTCCCTTTCTGTCGGCGAGATTGGAGAACTCGGTTGAAGATCGGTGAATCACAGCGCTCGATGTGGCGCCGCGTCGACGAGGAACTCGCGGAAGAAAGCATGGCTGGAAAGAAACGGAGTGCCCGAGAACAAAACGGTGGGCGTTTTGCTTGCTCGAACGGGAAGAAATATGACCGTCATTATCGCGGAGCCACGAAACTTTGGAGTCTCGGTTTTTTCTGCTACGAGGTAGCTCCACACAGCCTCGCTTTCTGCCCGCTACTCGATATTCCAAATTTCCGTGCTTATTACCGGTCCTTTTAGTATACTGATCGTGACACACGTTCCCGATCGTTGCGACGCGTTTTCGTTTCCACGTTCGGACCGAGGATAACGATCGGTAAAATTGAAATAAATCGCGGATTAACAGGGGCTATTATTAAACGTAGCAAGGATTAACGTGCGTGACCAGTGCCCGCTCTGTCGCGTCATCCGGTTCTCGTCTAACGCGCCCCAACGATCAACGACACCGCGTCCGACTTGTTGGAACTCGACGACACGTCGACATGTAGACGCGAAATCGCGCGCGTCACGCGCCTACTCGCACCGTGATTTTTTTTCGCCACCGTTTCCCGCCTACTCCTTACGTAGATTCTTATCGTTCCACCGGTGCTCTAGGCGATCGTTAAAGTTCATCATGGCCAGTCCGCCTTTCTGTATAGGGGTTGTTTTACGCGTTGACCGCGTTTTTCACGCGAGCGACGGCTGCACGTCGCACGGTAGAAACGAGAACTCGCGCGACGTTGGCGCCGACGACGTTCCGGTTGCCTCGCTTCGAGAAGATCTCGTTTCGCGGCTCACGGCCACTGCCAGGGACGCGTGGACTGTTGCAGGGTCTGAAAACAGGGAAAATAGAGAAGCCAAGGGGCGGAGCGGCAACCGGGAGCGGGTGGAACAGGAAAGACCGTCTAATCCGACGGTATCACCAACCAGCTATTCTGAGTCAGCTTCCGTGGCAAGTAATAACGTCGGTGTAACGGCATCGCTATCGTTGTTCCCGGTCTGAGTTATGGGACTATGGTGCGGTGTACCCCGTACGTGTCATCGAGCCATCCCCCTAATTATGTGAAACGAACCACGCCGTTGCGTCACACAGCACGCTAATGGGAAATGGTAATTTATGATGGGCTGTGAAGTTATATTTTCTTCTTCCGAGATTTGTAGCATGGAACGCTCGTCTTTCGCTCGGCCTTGTCGTTTGTTTTGGCGCGTTGAATCGAAGCGGAAGGAAGCGACGACGATGCTCGGTGTCAGTGCGTCGAAAAGCGGATTCGAGATGTCGCTCGTACGCCACTGCCTTTGGGATCTGTTTTCAATTACACGTTAACTTGCCAATAGAGCATTTCGCTCAGTGAACTAGAAACCTAGTTCATCGTTCCACACCGAAGGGATACATACACCTTAAAACGGAACAACGAAGTTCACGTGGTTGTTCATCGTCTTGGAAGGGGACGGTGTTTAACTGGTTCTTGGTCCGTTATAGCGTCGGTGTTGTAGCGGTTAACAAATTTTAATGATGAATCAAGCAGGATCCCGTAGCTCCGTTACACGGACCGCGCCATTATGAATCTTGTACGAAAAGACTATAGATGAGCTACTGCGGGAATATCTCACGCCTTGACACTTGCTAATATTCAGGGATATCCTGTTATTATGGCCAGATTACATGCTCTGAAATACTCAGTAATATCCCAATAAACGTGTCAGCGAGATTAATACGGAAGTTGGTTCCCTTTGGGCCGGGCTTGTTTGTCACCGGTATGTTTCGATCCGACGATCCTCCGACCAGAACATGCAACCCTAGGGAGACGAATTTTTGACGCGGACATCCTTATCAAGCTGTTCACGTCGCTTACACGCCCTACCTGCGCCGCGTCTCGTCCGAATCGTAATCATCGGATTCGGTTAGTAACACGACCGGCTTGAATCGACGCGTAATTGATAAGAGAGAATCTCGTGGTAGCGGAGATATGGTTTGTAGGAAATCGAGCAAATCGGAGTCTATCCTTGGGAATCGGACAGAACGGCGCGGCGGTAGTTGGTTTATTCGGGAGTACGATAGCGCTCTAGCATCGAGGTCTGCGCGTTCTAATTCCTTGGCGACCCGTTTCCATATCGATGAGCCCTGCGCGCGGGAGGGGGAACGGGGAGGAACCGTCGAAATTGCTTTCGGCCCGACGTATTCGAAACCGTCCTGCGATAGGTAAACGGCAACTCGACGGTTTCAACCCCGACCACGTATCATCTTTGTTCTCTGCATTTTTTTCCCTATATTTTTTTCCCACCATACTATCCCTTTGCTGTTTTTCAACTCTTTTTACTTTTACCCCCGTCGTCACTGTAACCGCCTAGCCCGTAACGAAAATTCGATCCGAACAATTGATCGCGATTCGGCCTTTCGCGGTGTCCACGGTTGCGTGATTCTCGACGATATACCGTCGGCCTTTCCGCGTCATTGGCGTCGTTGAAGCGACGATATTTTACGAGGATAAATTATAACGGCCGCATCGTGCCACCCTCACCGAATATCAGGGCAAACATCACGCTACCGAACTCTTCCTTTCGACGCGTGAACCCCCCTTTTCCGGAGAAGGTAGGTGTATATTCGTCCGCGAATTTCTTCCTCTTGCAGTCTGTAATTATCTTAGAGCTTGCGAAAATCGTCCTTACTTCGCTTCGTTTGTTCGTTGGTTCGTAGGAAGGTTCGAGTCAGAGGCAGCGGAGGACAATTAGGATCTCGACACGAGGAATTCGAGGAAAACGCGGTCCCGTGAAGAGAATCCGCGCCCCGATAAAGGTGCCCAACGGAGAACATAAATTCGACGATCGTGCCTTTGTGGGTAGTGGAGGAACTTTAGGGCCAATCTCGGTGGGTGGTGCTCGGGCATCGAGGACGAACGATCTCCAGGAGCTCTTTTCACGAGCCAGAGAACGCGCTATTCTCTTCTAAAGACTTCCCAGAGACTCCTTTCGCGGCACGTAACTTTTCTGTCGAGCACCGCCCACCGTTAGCGGACATCGGTATCGAGAGGACCGCGAATAAATCTGGTTACCTGTGACCGGCGACGTTCTCGAGGAAAGCGGGATGATTCGTGGTGGTGTCGCGACCCCGTCGAATCCACGTCTTTTTCTTCTTTCCTTCGTATTCCATGCATTAGACCGATGAACGGACCTGCGAACAAGGAGGACGCCCGACCATTATAGCGAGAGTAAAGGTGGGGAGAAGGGGTGGAAAAAGAGGAAGGTGAAAAGTGTGAAGCGAAGGGGAAATGGGACTGCGAGAATGGCCGGCATTTCGAGGCGTTCGTCGCGAGGGATGGATCGAAAGGTTGCTCCCCTGTAGTGACCGGCGGCGACGCGTTTCCAGAGCAAAGCTATCGATCGGTTCTATTTTCTGATCGCAAAAGTGTCACGGACAGAAACCGCGGTTTTTACCGTCCTTGGTCGTTACGACGCGAAAGAATCGCGACTTTGTTCTCGCCTGGGTTCTGCCTAACAAGCCAAGTCGTCGCGAAAACGGAAGAACGGCGGATAGATGAAAGCATCTGAACGGTGGAAGGCAATAGGAAGCGACGCGAACGGACCTCGTTTCGTTCAACGATTGATACCGGCACGGTCGGAACGTGAACGTCGACCAATTAATCTTATCGTTAATTAATTTGGACGTGGCCAGTGGACGGGGAAAGGGGTGAGGGATTGGGCAAGGAGCGTAGGAACGAAGGGGAATAGAGGAGGCAGAGAAGGGAAGGAAGGGATATCGGTGGGAATCGATTGAAATCGGCTGCGTTTTCGAGCAATCCGCTCGATCGAGCATGCGCCGTCGTTATCGGTTGCAAAGGTCGTCGTTGTTGTTCGTAAAATCAGTGGCGCAACGGGAGACACGGAATTACGGTGTAAGCCGTATAGGGTCGTCACGCGATAATACTCGGCACCGCATTAATGTCGGGGCTGCCGGTAATTCCCATTTAATAATCACAGGTCGTATGTTAACCCATCGTATCCGGTAGTCGGACCTAATTACGGCGCCGTCCGAGCGTGTCTCTGCCAATAAACGTTCACGACTCTCGCGGGATTCGCTCAAATATGCTCGCGGATAATATTTTCATTAACCATCTCGTCATCGAATTAATCGAGAGTATCGAGACAAGCGCCATGTTCGCCAAGTGGCTCGACGAATCTCATAGTCAGTCTCGCTTTTCTCCGGTTCTGTGCGGCTCCATCTTGAACAGAGGAATAAGATAGCCTTCCTTCGACTGCTTTTGTTTCGCGACTTTATGCGTCGTACGTATACACACACACACACACATAAACACACACGTATACACTAAGCAAAAAGAAATCGCAGAGCTCGACGTAGTCCAAGACGCCTTCAACGTCGCACGCTAGTTTCTCTATTCCGTCTTCTCTTTGCCGTTTCCTTCGTCTCTTCTGGTCGCGTCTCTCTATTTATATTTGTATCGCGTTTCTATTTGTTCCACGCTTTCCTTTTCCTTATTTCCCTTGCGGATCGTGGTCGCGAGCGAGCGAACGGGCGAACGAACGTGCGAGCGCGATCAGCGTACACCGCCACCGTTGCCTCGTTTTATGCCGTTCGTATCTTCGCGTCGAGTTCTTTGCGAAGGTTAAAGACCTCAGTGGTAGAGCGAGCAAGCATCTCGACGACAGGAAAGATGACTCTGCGACGGTGAGGCGGAACTTTTACACAGAGACTGTGGAGGACTGCCGAGCCAAAGAAAAAGGGCGAACGGTGAAATTGTAATTGTCGATTCGGTGATTCTTCTTTTCCACTGTTCCTAGCGCGATCGAGGAAACCAGGTCGAATTTTTATCGTTCGAACGGGAGAAACGGGCATTTTCGATGATCGTTTTTAGAAATAGACGAGATTAACTCGTTACTTTCGTCCCAGTGACACCTGCGGTCGATTAAATAGTAATTATAAATGATTTAGTAATCAGAACTTGAGTAAATCTGATCAAAAAGCATAATATGGGTGGTAAAATTTAGGTAGAGGCAATAATTGTCAAATTATGTATTCGGACGAACGGGGTCAAAATGTACAAACATAGACGTGAATGATTCCGATAGAAGAAAAGAGATAGATTTAGATTTTACCGATGCGTCACATTTATACGTACGATAAGTAAATAGTTTATACCACGCGATTCACGTAATTTCATCATCTTAAATTGCTTGCAAAACGTACGCTGCGCGAAAAATTATTTTAAACAACGGAATACTATTAATCGCGAACATTTTCGGCATTGCTATCACTTTTTGTAACGTTCGACAAAATGTTCGCTCCGAATATTGTTTCGTGTGGTGCAAACATTTTACTCTCTCAGAATTTTCGTCGCATGCGCCATAAACGAGGATCGATCTCACTTTTCATCATTACTAAATTTCATTGTTACGGATACTTGTCACGTTCACTGAGGATTGCAATCATACACAGCTATGTAAATAACTCCGATGGATTTTAGTTCGTGTCCCAATAAATTTTAGTATATCAAGTCGTGTTTATAAATATTTCGAGCGAGGAATTCAAAATTGATCCCACAAACGTTGCATGGATACCTCATTATTCTCTCTATTGTTCCTTTGATCCATTTACATTAGAAATAATCCAAAGAATATTTCAGCTTACGGGTCACATAATGCAAACCGGGCCGGGTAGATAGACCACGCTATATATGTCAATAAGTTGCAAATTTATCATTTTATCAGAGTCAGCAGATGCAGCAGATATCCAGATAAATATTGTTACTGATACATATTTTTAAATTTAAGTCAGTCGATAGTTTTAAAGATTGAAACGTCAATGATCATCGCCGCATATTTCCCAGTGACCCAAGATATGACTGCAATTTATAGCGACGAAACGGTAAAGATATTGGCTGGAGTTAAACGCGAGAAATTCGGTATCGCCAAGAGAGCGAGAGCGAGAGAGCAACAGAGAAAAGGAAAGAGAAAGAGAGATAGAGAGAGAGAGAGAGAGAGAGAGCAGAGCAGAGCAGAGCAGAGAAAACAGAGGGCCCATGCGAGAATATCGAGAAACGCCGGAAGCAGAGGCGCCTGCACAATCGCAATTGCCTTTGAATACAAATAGACGAACCCCTGGCGTTCCGTCCGCGATCAACGAAGTTATAATCCGCCGTAACGGCAGATCGGAACGCACGATTGTATTTTATTCGGTGCTGGGGGCGCGTGGTCGTCCGATTCTCTATAGCAAATGACACGGGGGTGACGTTAAACGGCCGCGGGAGGTGGGAGTGAAAATAGCGTCGGGGGCTGTGGAAGGGAACGAACGCGAGGGGAGACCGAGAAAGGCAATCTCGTTAGTAATTGTCCGTAAGCGGCGCAAAGATTGCGGCCAATTTCTGATCGTCCGTGCATGCGAAACGCCGCTCCTCTTCTGCTTTTCCTTTCTCCTTCCCCGTCGTCTTCGAGGGTGGTATTCCTGCCGCGTCTTGACCCTGTGCTTGCTTACCGATTGTCTCCGTTTCGACCGTCGTTGCTTTCAGGCCAAAAAGGGTCCCTCGCGATTTGAAACGTACCAAAGAGATCGCGGACACGTATACGAAGCCTGTTTCGCTCGAATGGATCCGTTTCCGTGCGTTTCAGGTAAGCACGTCGAAGAAAGAGCCTGGAGCGGGGCCAAGCCCGACAGAAAACCTGTCCGCGTACGAACTTGAAGGAGTAAAGTCGATCGAGAGGAAGGGAGAGTCGGGATCTCGATGTTGGAAAATTTCGAGCCCGAGGAAATAGGAAGGACCAGAAATAGAAGGGCGAAGCGTTGTGGTCAAAGTTTTTCGAGCGATAACCAACGACCCGTGTTCGATCGATCATCTCGCGGTTATTACGCGACGATTCGCAGTGAAGAAGTCGACGCGGCGTCAAGAATTCTTGGAAGCAAAGAAGATCTCATCCGATCGAAACGGATTTCGGAACATTCGCTCGCGACGGATCCCGTCTCTTTCAGCCGGCTTTACCGAAACTTTCGTGATTTTCCGGCTTTCTCATCTACCGACTTTTCGTTCCATCGGTCCTTCGTGGACAGAGCAGGTAACCAGGTGGGTGCAGGTAGCGTGAAGGTAGACGGACAAGAACGCAGGCGCGCGGTCGCGCCTACGAGACGCGGTTCACGGATCCAGCTATCGATTTGGCTGTCTTACAGGTCCTCTCGAGGCTCGATGAATAAAAATGACATGCTAACGAGTGTAGTTCAGCCGGCTGAAACTAACTCCGGTAACGCGCGCGAGAAACGCTAAGCGACGTTCTCCCCGACGCTCTCGCGTCCCTGCTCCGGACGGAGCGGCTTTGGAAACCAGTCGCGGAACAGAAGGGAATTTAGGAGAGAGTCCGCAAGGAGACGGGGCCGAGGGGAAACGGAGAAAAGGCCGAGACGACCGAAACAGGGAGTCTCCTTCGAGTCACCGATGCGATTAATATTCGAGCGATCGTTCGAGCGGAAACGGATTCGCCGCCGCTTCCACCGCCGTAGGAAACACCAGAGACACTTTGCACGCCAGAACGAATAGTTTGTCCTTTCTTCGCGGCGATGATATCTACGCGGTACACGGGTACCATGGAAATTCGAAAGCAGCTGCTCGACGCGATCCTACACATTGTCGTACACGTAGATATCGTGTGCGTTTCAACAGCAAATTAGAGCGCCACCGGAATATTAAGGCGAGTAGGAAGTAACACCTATCGTTATCGAATATTGATATACGAGTTGATTAGCTGCCTAGGTTCTAGTTAGTGTCGTACAGCAGTTAGAAAAACTCGAGGCGCGCGTTACGTGCAGTTGCGCAGTAAGCCGCGTGTGTAACTTGTACCTTTCTAGGTACTCATTACGCCTTTCTCGATAAATTGATGGAAATGACCGGGGAATTAAGGGGGCGAATGTGCCACGAGGCCATAAAAAATTGAAAACAAATTTATGGTTACGACCTTTGGCATTAAGGTAAAGGGAGCCTCTTTGCCAACCGACACTCGTGACTAACATTCGTTCTAGCATTTCTATTTCTTCTAACAATAAGCGTCGAATATACTTTTCTGTCCTTCATTCGTTAAGGACGAATTTTACGTTTACTTTTGTCTCCTTCGAAGATAAATGACCATGGAACCGACAGCACTCGAATGTCTTCTAAATGTTACCGCGTTGGCTAAAGTGGAAACTAGCAAAATCTGTCGAACATCTTGCTCGTGAACGACCACATTTGTGTCGAACGCATTTGTTCGTGGTGCAGGTCCGTGACGGCGCGGAAAGTCACGCGATGCGGGAACCTCTGACGAAAGATTAGAAACCCCGCGGTCTTCCGGTCGACTCGTCCATTCGCCTTACACGCAGAGAATACTGAATTTTTTATTTTCTCCGGTACTTTTCCAATTACCTCGGACAGAGCGGCGTTCGCGTCTCTCGTTTTCCTGTTCTCATTTCACCGGACGTCCTTTCGCGTTCCCGTCGTACGCGTCGCGAAATGAAAAAAGACCGTTGAAGAGTGCCGGCGGCGGATCGCGACGTCCGCCTCGGGTTTTGATTAAAACTAAACGGCGAATAAAAATTCCGCGGCTGGCTCGCGAACAAAGTCGTGCCGAGTACGAGGAAGAGGCTGGAACAGCCTCGTGATGCCGCGTTAGCTGCGAGCGACCGTACGCAAATGAATTCCTCGTAATCGATCTTTCGCAGCTCACGAAAAAATTATTCCTCGTCGCCCGAAAAAAAGCATCGGGTCTCCAACGATCTTCGGGCAAAATCTTTCGAAACGAGGTGTCAGGGAGAGGGAGAGAGAGAGGGAGAGAAAGAGAGAGAGAGAGAGAGAATAGTCGACGAGATCCGGAAAAAATAGCACGATCCTGTTAGTTCGAGACCGAAGAAAGTATAAAGTTCGTTTCGAATCGAAAATCGATGTATTGAGGACGCTTTCGTTAAGTGCTATTCTGGGTATCTTCGGGCTTCTTCCTTCGAGCATCGTCGAAGAATACCGGCGAGCAAAAAGTCCGCCAGCAAATTTTTACGCGGAGATAATTTCTAACAAGCGTCTCGCTTACCCACTCAGCTTTACGAACGGAACTCGGGTCATTTTTCTATCGAAGAAACGAGAGGTAAGGAAATGTAGGTTATCGTTTTGATCGGAATACTCCGTTTGTGCGAATTACATTCGAAACCCTTCGTTTTTCTCAGCGAAGGACACCTCTCTTGCGCGACAAATATCAAGGATGAAATAAGAAAGCGTATGACTTTGGAACGCGCGGTCGGCCAAGTTGCGGAAAAACCGTAAAGGAGCAGGAAGTCGCGCGAGAGGCGGTCAAAAAGTACAAGGTGATCCTCGCGAAGTCCAGTTTAAACAGTGGAAAGATCGTATTAATTTCGAAAAGCTAGCAGCGATAGAATAACGATTATCGTGGCGATATGTCCTGTAAAACGCCACGAAAAACGGTTCGAGTCGCCAAGTAGCGAAGGATCCTGACTGGGCATTAAGAAGACGGAATCGATTTATTCAAAGGGGAAGCCGATGTTTCTGCGCTATTTTCTACGATCCATGGATCCGATTCCACAGCCTTTGCCTTTGTCAGGATGATGGAAAGAGACGGAGGAAGTGGAAGAAGAAGGAAAACACAGGTCGGCCTCGTGCGGTAGAAGTTCAACGGACTCCGCGCGTCGGATCTAACGACGAGGTGGCTCGAAGCGGAGGAGATCGCGGCCCGCTACTCGACGAGAAGTTACTCGTTTTGCCGCCATCTTTTTCCGCCGCGACCCGTCTTTTTCTTTGCCCTTTCGAGCAGGGGAACGCGAACCGGTCGAGTATACTTACCACGCAGTGTCGCGGAACGACTACCGGACTCTCGACCAACGATTGCTGACCTCTTCTGGCCTCGCGTCTCTCCGCCCGCAAGACGAATTTTCTCTTCTCCGCGCGGCGGATCTCCGGAAAGACGAAGAGGAGAGGCAGAAAAAGCGCAGAAGTGGTGCGTGAGGCCATGGTCACGCTCGTTAATCGCCGCTAGTGGCAGCGGTGCTTGTTGAAGCCGTGCAGGGTTGCACGTGCGATTCATGGTGTTCGCAAGAAGAAGAGAAGCACGAGTGGCAGGCCTCGTAAATAACGTACCGGCTGGCTGTGCGCGTTTTCGATCCGACTGCTTTGGGAAGTTCTTGCAAGGGTTCCGCAGAGGAAGAGAGAGAGAATCGACTGCGTCGCGGGTCACGAAGATCGGGCAAGAAGCTTAGCCGCGTTTTGCTAGCCAGGTTTCTTCACTGTGAGCGAAACGAACGGAAGGACGGGCGTCCTCATTTCGCGAGCACCGCCGCCGCCGTCGCCGACTGTTTCCGGTCCCGCAGACGGTACACCTTCGCCGTGATCGTCGACTGGGGAACCGAGAACGGTTTTTATTCGGTCGGCTAACCGCGGCAAGTACCTCGACGACAAGCGGAAGCGTTTAGCGAGCCATTAAAGTCAGCTGGCCGTTACGATAATCGAGCAAATCGATTTATATCCGACCCCTGATGCGGAGAGCTCGGAACTTCGGCGATCCAATAAATCGATCAACCTCCCTCTTCTTTTTGCGAGAACCAGGCGAAAAGAACGAATCCGAGGAAGAAGAACGATTCACCCGCTAAAACCTATCGGCGTTAGGAAGCGCTGCAGAAACGATAAAGATCCGACGCCTCTGATCCCTTTCGCCGATGCATTTCAATAAACCGTGAAACTCACGGTCAAGTTTTCGCGCGTTATTCCATCGACGACTCCAACAACTTGGAGAAATCGAGTCGCTCGAAAGACGCGATAAAGCTCACCCATTTTCGGAGGTTTCGAACGATATCACCGTCGGTAGGGTCGAGATTCGGAAGCGACCCGGACCTCGAACGAACGAACGACTACTGGGAGCGTCGGTCGAGCTGATAAGCCGGTAGATAAACGATAGCGTGTCGCGATCGGACACGGCCTAGTCGCGCAAACACACCTGTCATCTGGCACGTGTTCGTCGACGACCGTTACTGTCGTAGAAAACGCGGCTACGAGTGCAACTCTGGAAAACCGTTGGCTCGATTAAATGCCCGGACAGAGAGTGGTTTCCTCCTTTCTGGCTACCGAGCGAAACGAAACGGAACGAACGGAAAGAGAAAGGACGTCGTCTTTATGCCGCGCCCTGCTCTTCCACGGAGATTTTAGCTGGACGTATGGCAATTTAAAGCAAGTATCTTAGGGAAGGGGGAGAGGAAGGGGTTACTTAGCAGGTGTAACCCATTACGTAGAACAAAAACAATACACGTACACCCGTTTTAGTTTCGAGGAACGGCGATGAAGCTGAAAATGGATTGCAAGAATCGTTAAGGAGTACGTTAAAAGTAATCAGTAGCCATGACTCTGAAAGTCTCCGGGCGCCAATTAAGAGGAACAGAAACTCTACGGGACTCTAAACCTGACCTCCGTAATTAGAACTCGCAATTCGACGAATAATTATCCCCGGCGCGTACACTCGGTCGCTTCATAGTTACCTTACTCGATCGTGTTTACCGAGAACGGTACCGTCGAAACGAGGTTTACCTCTTTGATACCCGATTCCGTCTTGTTTCGTCTCCGTACTTCGGAGCTCTCTCTGGATACTCTAGGGAGAGTAGAGACGTGCGTTCTTGTCGGTGTTCGTTGTACGGCGGGACGAAGACGCGACACTTGAAACGAGTCACTGGCAGCTGCGCCTCTTCCGTCGTTCAACCGATACTCGACTTCTCCCCGCGGCGTCCCCTAGGTTCGCGTACCTCGTCAACTCTGCCGTGGCAATCACCGTTTTGTCAAGATTTTCCTTGCCATTCCCAGAGGCGTCCCCCAACGTACTACGTACGGTTTCGATTCACCGCCTCCGGCGCTGCTACCGTCACCGCCACCGCCACAGATCGGTCCGAGATCGCTATCGGGCCCTGGCAATCGAGGCGTCCGGTAGCCTCCCACGCGACCCCGTCCCTTTCCCGATCCGACTGAAACGCGAGAGAAACGCTTTTATTGCGAGGTGCTCGTACAGGCCGTGCGAACGGAAGTCTTGGTCACGGCTCGTCGAGTCACCGTCGCTTCGCCTCTCGACCGTTGGGTCGATTCCTCGGCTCGCGTGCGGCCACCTGCGAGCGCAGACCTTAACCGAGCCCAAAGACCTAACCGTCTCGGGGCGATCGTTCTCCTTCGAAGCTCGTCTTCCGTTCCATCGATATCCTCGCGTGTATCCCCTCTATCGCGTATTACCGCAGTATTTTCGACAGAGATCCTCCGTCGGGATCGAGAGCAACGGTACGGTTCGTCGTTGATGGAACCGCAACGACGCAGTCTCGCGTGGGAATTCCGCGGCATCGATGGTAGGAAGGTGGCTGCGGTGGATCCGGATTAGTCGGTGTCTGAGCAGAGGGTCGTATACCGCGTCGGAGGGCAACAAATTTCCACGGCGTTTCGGGAGCTTATTAAGCCGACGAGCCGAATCTTGGTGCCGTAGCGAGCACTTAACCTGCGCGCGTAGTATCGGCCGCGACTTCAAAGAGCTTTCACGACTCGCCTCCTTCTTGCTTCTCGCTACCGTTAACGATACCCCTCCCAAACTTTGCACGCTTTAACGACTGCACGTCTACCTTCCGAGACAGGAATCCGAGCTTTATTTATTGCGATAAACGTTAACCACCGTTCTCTCGGCCATCTTACAAAAGGATTACGAGATCCCCTTACCACTCTGTCGGTCCCCTATCTCGCTTTCCTTCGTCGCCATCACCTCACCCAGTAGCTGGCCTTCGACTGATTTGTGTCTCTGCAGGCCGGGGGAAGGGAGATACCCAGAGTGGAGCCGTTGGCCGGCTCGCGACAAATTCGACACCCGATTTTATCAGCGACGATAAGCGACGCGGATGTCTCCCACGGGGGAATCTCCCTAGACGTGATCTCCTTTGCACGAGGATAGAAGTTCGATTCGCAGCGCAGCTGTTTTAACGTTGGACTGCGAAAAGAGAAGATAGGCTTCGCTCCAAAGCAATATCGTCGATCGGTCCGCCAGCGTCAGCTCTTTCTCAGTAATTTCCTTTGGCGGAAGAATTATCCACCTGTATTCAGGTCGAGTCGAAGATTTATTTATTTATTCAATTCAGTCGTGCGATGGAAAGAAAACGGAACAAGCGCGAGAGAACAGCGTTGGAAATTGGATCATAGGAAAGTGCGGCTAGCCGACAGCAGGCTTTAATGAGTTTTGCCGCGTAAAAAATCTATGAACCCAAGCTTTGCGAATAAAACGACTATGCTTCGAGAAAGCTTATCTCGCTTTCGCGTGGCATCGTCGAATAATCTTCGATTCACTTGGTGATTTTAGAGGAGAGATCACTGTCTGTTTACCCGACAAGCAATATCGAATATTGCGTGTCGCATACCGCTATAATATCTATCAGCCCCATTAAATGACAGAAAATCGAGGAAGATCGATGGAGAATAGGTTCCTTGGGGAAGAGAAATGTAGGAGGGTTCTCTAATTGCATCGAACGCAAGATCCAGCGTCGGATCAGCGACGGTTCGCTGTCTTTGATCAACCCCCTGAAGATTCTCGCTCCCGTATTTCTATAGAAATTCTCCGGAGGAAATCAAGCTCAAACTTTGGATACTTGGGATGCCCCGTTCGAGAGAGTCGGTTCATCGCTGGGAATTTTTACGTGACGTTGTCTGCGCTGGTAAAGAAAGCTTCCGCTTTTCCCGAACGGTTGGCCTCAGGGGCGGGTTTGCAGCGCAGCAGTAGCGCCGATCCAACGCGATCGAGTATGCAGGCGCCGTGAAAACTTTTCCAATCGAGCGGAAACTTTGTTCTCGTAATTAAAGCCG
This sequence comes from Bombus huntii, assembly GCF_024542735.1. NCBI lineage: Eukaryota > Metazoa > Arthropoda > Insecta > Hymenoptera > Apidae > Bombus > Bombus huntii. Next base: position 3,270,709 of record NC_066244.1, read on the forward strand.
CGCGAATACTTAATGAATTCGCGCCGGCACATCGATCGTTTCGTGCCGCTCTCGTGACACACGTGCTGATTTCGACCTTAACCCGTTGGAAAGAGCGGCTTCCGCTTCACGAAGTCCGAATCACGAGTCATCTAGGAAAAGCTGAACCGAGATGAAAGTCGCAAAATTGTGGGCATCCCGCGGAAAGAGGCAAGTTTAGTTCTCGTATCACGCGAAAGGATAACGGTCTGGAGAAGTCTAACGAAGAGACGTCTAGGGAGCTATTTCACCTAATTTAACTGCGAGACCTACACGAGCGCCTGAGGAGAACCGAGTCTCTGGAGTCTTGAAATCGCGAGCGCGCGAGTCTACTTCGCGACCGCGACTTTGCTCCGGTACGAGCTTCTCATGAAATAATCTACCGCGTAGAGTGGCACCATATGAGGAAGGGCAAACTGTGATCAACGAACTTGATTGTAAAGTTATTAAAGCGATACTGAGATTTCAGACACCACGTTTGGTTCGGATTTTATTTCTTTCTTTAGCATGCGTCGATTTCACGCTGCCTTTCATTCAGTATGTCTTATAATAATTTTATTTGTTTATCTACATATATCGCGGGTTCATCGTTTAAATAAAATTTCATGAAAAACACCTCTCGATTTCTTAATTTCTTCAACGATTCGCCAAACTTGATCAGGCGCCATTATTCCATTACAGTGATACCCGGTACACTCGCGAAAATCACAAAACACTCAGGTTCAAACGTAACGGTGTCAAATATCAAAGTAGTACTGCTCTTTTCGCGTTGTTCAGAGTTGAAAGGCGGATGTTCCAGGCTCTCGGGTGATTTATCCAACAGGATATCGGCGCTCGTTCGATCGAGAGTGAGTTTCGCGATCCGGGTACTCGGAACTCGAGCTTTCGCGGCGGTCAAGGGTCGACTCTTTAATTAATGGATGGAAGTAATTAAGAAACGGGAATCTCCCGCGGGAAGTCTCGGGTGTAACGCGGCCGGCGTATTCTCTGGAGCGTGTACGTGCCTCTGGTTCGCAGCGTATTTGCCTTCTGCGAAACTTCTCCCTTCGGAGGAGCTTCCTTGAATTTCGCAAAATATTCAAAGTCGATTGGCGGGAAAACGAATCCAGTTAAGAAGGGGGGAATAGGGAAAGGAGAGAAGGACAGAGATATAAAATACGAACCGAAGTGGAATTTATTAAAGGCGTGTTCGTCGGAGGTTTTTGTCGCGGTCAGGGCACGATCGTCTAGGTGAGCGTTCGCGCGAGGCTGGACGAGGTACGAGGCGGAATCGTGAACGTTACACGAAGGAGGACGCGGCAGCCAGGGCTGCGGCAAACGGAATGCCGTAAATCTCATGTAAATTCGGCCCGCCGCTTGATTTGCAAGCACAATGCCAGACAATTGTACGGTCTACCATCGAGCGGCCGGATGCGGAGTCTGCGAGTTTCTCCGGTCTCCCTGGTTAACTTCTCTCGTAGACCCGTTCGTTCCACCCTCGTCCCTTCCTCGTCCCCTATTCGTCCCACGGTTTACCGATACTCCTCTTGCTCCACATCTTCGACTGCATCTCTTTGCCCCGGAACCGCGTCTCTAAACGTTTTAACGATCGTTTTCTCGTTCGTTCGCGCGTTTCATTTCAGCTCGTTTCATTTCGCGTTCGTTCCTCGTCTCTCGTCCTCTCGCGTATTTCTCTCTCTTTTTGCTTCGCCTCTCTCGTTTTTCGTCTCGTTTCGTCCTCACCGCCGGCAGAAATATGTTTCGCAGATAAAAGAGAATCCCGTGTACGGGGCGCGATTTACTGGTAGAATCGGCGCTCGTAAAACCGCGTCGCGTTAACGCAATGGGAAGCGGCTTCCACCGTGGGTATATCTGTCCGTGGTCAGTGACGTACTCGCGGCGAAAGCGGCCGCCGCGAACCACCCACCATTGGAATTCACACCAGTAATTCACGTTGTCCCGCAGCTGCACGGGATACCTGCTGCTTCGCGCCGATCCGTCCCCGTTAACGACCATTTGAAACCCAGAGACCATTCCCAGTCCACCGATTCACCTGGTACTCTTATTCGCCAACTTCGATCGTGTTTCTGTGACTCTTCGTGTGTCTACGTATCGATGACCAGTCACAGAGAAACCGAACGATTGTCTCCGCGGACAGTTTCCAATGGATCAATCGTCCGCCATTCGAAGGGAGGAAACAACGTTCGTCGTATTTACAGACGAAGAAAAGACGCGACCCGTTGCATTTCCTGTGAGACGACGACGATCAGACGATAAAGCCAGAGCGAAAAGAGGCGCGTACTTGTCGGGTGGAAGAGTGGCGCGAGAAATAAACGAACCAGCCCCGCGACTCGACTCGGCTTGACTCGACTCGAGGAAACTTTGGCCGGAGGCATGCGCGCATCGCGAGATCAGTCTCTCTTTGTCGCTCGGCCGTGTAACGGCGAGCGAGACACGAGAGTCGAGCGGACCGCGGTCGCACTTAACCGCCGACTATCAAGGTGCCAACGTAGCCTCCGCCGCGTTCTTCCGTTCCGTTCCATTCTGTTCCGCTTCGCTCCGCTCGTTCTCTCGCCGCGCGAGTTGGCCACCGGGCGAGCGCGCACGTCCTTCCGCCGTCGATACATAGCCCGCCAGTCGGGAAGCTCGATCCTTGCGAGTTACCACGGCCTCGCGCACCTCACGCCGATCGTGTCGCGATTCCCGCGCTTCTCTCATCTTTGTTCGACATGACGAGCAGAGGATCGAGGACGATCCAGGCCTCGACTGCAAGGTCCTCGGCCATTGAGCACGCGTACACCTGAATAACCTTGGAACTCTTCGACGAAGAAGCTTTGTCGTGTCTTTTGAAGAAGGTATAGTAGTGCGTGGTGTCGGAGGCGTTCTGTTTCGTCACGGGACGATTACCACAGTTACTCCACTATATGCAGAGTGATTTCCTTTTATTAAGGAATTTACGCAAAGCGGCTTGTGCCAGCTGTAATAATAACGGAGAAAGTGTCGATATCGAATATTGTGTCTCGTGTGTTTTGGTGGGCGTAGACCAGGGAAAGAACTAGGCGCCCTCGAGTGCTCGTAATTCCAGAGAGGATGAGATTCGTGGAGAGATCCGGACACCGTTGGACCTTTCTGGTGCTGCTGGCAACCGTAGGTGAGTGCATCGACGAGATTCTTTGATCTTTCGTGTCACTCGACGCGTTCGCTTTTCGGTTCGCTGACCTCGGGCCGATTCTTGCCGCGAGTTCGCCTAAACCACTCCTACACCTCGCCTACTCTTGCTTGTACGCCCGCGAAACTTACCCCGTCCTCGCGACTGATCACCGCGAATCCGCGCGAGCCTATCCGGCTCAACAGGTTTCCTCGTTTGACTCTCTTTTCCCGCGAGTTTCGTGCGACTCGCCGTAAAAAGGGAGCAGCTTGCAAATTGAATACGCGATGCTTCGACCGACCAACGCATACGCGCAGACTATCTACATAGAAAAAGCAAATAGATAGAATAGCGTAGCGAAGTCGCTCGGTAGAAATTCGATAACTCGGACGGAGCTTCGTTGCAAATGTTACGACATGGATGAAGGAGAAGAGACTTGGAAGGAGGAAAGAGACAGAAAAATAAGGACAGAAAAACGATATTCAGGGAGAAAGCGAAAAGCTGGCTGTTGGGACACGGCCAAACCACGAGGATATAGTCCGAGTTTACGAGTGAAAAGACGTCGCGGCGTATTATGGGAAAACCGTGCAGCTGGTCAGGAAGGGAAGCTGCGTCTTCTTCCGCGAACTCGTTTGCAGGAAGAGCGAGCTGATCCCAGGCTGTACGAAGAACACCGCGGCATGTCGCGGCAAATGCTGTCGCGTCAGGAATTCGCGTTCCAGGCAAAGCGGATTTACTCGCGAATCGTCTGCACGGCCCTCTCTGACCTCGTCGGGTTTCCTCGTAACCCAAATAACGCGATTTCTATGGCTACTTCGTTTCGTTTAAAGGTCGTCGATGAGTAGCAAAAGCTTTACCCCTCCGGTATCGAACGAGGATAGAATTTAAAAAAAGGTGAATCACGAATTTCATCAACGATTGCGCTATTTTCGTCGCTCCGATTTTGAGCGATTAAACTAAAAGACTAAAAAATTCGGTCGACTTTATATTCCTAATAGACAGATGTGAGAAACGAGCGCATCGTATTATTAAAAATGTAATCCTTCTGAAGCGCATAGCGTCACTGCTGCGAAATTGCAACGACGTCGCTTCCCCCTGTACTGGTCTTTAATGCGACGCTTGGTTTCACGACGATTTATATTTGTCACGATCCTCCGTGAATAAATTTTCGTTTTCGACGTTCGTTGTTCGTCGACCGACCGATATCGTCCTGAATTGTGGCCTCCCCGATCGAGAGAGCCACAACCTCCCTTTTCGTTATGCATATCATAACGAGGCTCAGCTCGCGAATTTCGATTCCCTTCTCCTTGTTGACGGTGATACGTTCTGTTCGTTTCGCGATCCTCGTTTGGCGCAGAAACGACGTTGACGGACGCGGCCGCATTTGATTTTCGCCGTGCACGGGCTACTCGATATCCGCGTGGGACGGGACGCGAAAGGGAAACGAGCCGCGGAATAACTCGACGCTACGCATTAGCCTGATTAAAAGCCAGCCAGGCTGGGATCGCTTGCGTTTAATGGCGCTTTCGGGGAGGGAGAGGCAGATTGGTGATAGTTGCAGCGGCGCGTTTGCGTCTCTCTTCCTTCCGCTGATTTTCCTCGATAAACAAGCTCAGGTTTCATGACTTCTTACGCGTCTCGAGCACAGGAGCTCTGGTAATTTGGTTTTCAGGTTACGTCAGGCACAAAACGTCGCGTCGTGAACACGGGGAAAAAGGTGCGAGGAAAATATGCGGGATAAACCGGCCGGAAACGTGACCTAGAACGGCTTGCAGGTTGATCGTGATTACGGCGAGCGCGTTTTCTTGAAATTAACGCTTTAATCGATGGAAAGTTGGTGTGAGCGATTCCCCGAGAAGCTACGAGATTCATAATGGAGGCTATTTCCATATCGCTTTCTCCTTTTTTCGGACTCGATACGCGGAATAGTTGCAACCGATGAGCCGGAACCAATCACCGTGCGAGGTCCGTTCATTCGCAATAATCTCGCGGACGACGAAAAAGCAGACTAGCCCATCGAGCCTCTCCATCGACGAAACGAATACTGAACAAACAGACCTGCGAGTTTAGAGGGTTTCGTTTTGCGAGCACGGTTAACCGTTAATCCAAGCCTCGGTGAAATCGACGCGGCCGGTCAGAAAGCGATATCGTCGAATGGAAAACAAAAAAAAAAAAAAAGGAATGAAAAAGCAAATGGAAAAAAGAAAAGGGAAAAGCGATTGCCTGGAAAAATCGGGCCGCCTCGCACATCGAGCGACGATTTCGTCGAGCGGAACGGGTCGAGAGGAACGCGTTCGAGGGTCACTGTATTTCAACGCGACAACCACGAGAATCGAGGCCGCCACGCTGCATGGAAAACGGCCCGCGTCCACGAAAATTCGCAGGCCGTTACTCCCTCCAAGTTGGCAAAGGCGTTAGGCGGTTAAACGGTTAGCTGTGCCCCGCGCAATACGGTAAGTGCTAAATTAAATTCAGCGGAACGAGCGAGCGACCGCGCGTATTACGGCGCGCTGAATCGGGACCGGGACGCCGCCGGTCGACGTAACTGAAAGGGGAGAAAAAATTATATATATATATATATATGTATATATATATATCAGATAAAGGATAGAGGCAAGCGGGGATCTCGGTCCTCGGCGGCTTTTCCGAGGACAAAAGGAGGAAAAAATACGCGGGAGCTCGGTGAGCGCGGATTTCGCCGCCGCGCAGAAATTAGTTTTCCCGTTAATTGGACCGAGGGTACGCGAAGTCTTCATCCCGCGTAATTGGATTCGTATACGCGTATCTCTCGTGTTCCTTTCGCGACTAAAGCCGGTCTCGTTGTCCGATTGCAGCCTCGTTTGCGCTCTCACGTGATTCGCCACCGCCTTTGTGCGAGTCATTGGCTTCAATCGAAGTAGCTTCGAACGTTTCGTGGTATAGTTTATACCCAGCCGAGCTATACGCCACGTGTAGAGACTATAGACATAATCGGAGGAGGCCGCGAAGGCGAGCACGACGGCAGATTCATTCTCCATCCACCGGTTATCCGTCAGGCTTCCGTTCTACGCCGTCGTACCGTTAGGGCTGCTCGAATCTACCGTGCCCAATCGAACCACGTACATTACCAGTGATTTAAGTAGACCGATCGGGAAGCGACGGGGTTACTCTGGACGCATACAGCTAGCAGCGGGGCCAGGACTACGAAAATATCTGCTGGCCCGCAGCCAACTCACAGCCTCCGCCACCCTTTCGCGAGACAGTCTCACCTAGAGCCGGCGTGTATCGCGATATAGCAGCCAGACTACACGTATCGACTATTTATGGGTGCCCGCTCGTAGATTTATCGATACGAGGCGTATTTACGCGACCTCCTGGCGGAACAATCCTTGCCATTCGCTCCGAGTTCGCCTTCGATCGTCCTAGGAAAACCAGCCAGGGCATCGTCATCGTCTTCTTGGACGATCGTACGAAACGATTCGCCAGCGGTGCACAAAAACTTCGACGTACATTTCGTTATTATCGCTAGCGGGAGATCGGCCATGCCGTGAAGCGCGATGCGATCGAAAACTGGAGAAGGTTGCTCGATGAATGGGAAGGTTTTGCCTGGCGTTAGTCGATGGTTTGGCTTGCGAGGCATCCGGCTCGTCCACGACCTCCGAGCACCGTCGATGATCGCGAACTGCTTGCTCGGCTACGACCCTCTCTGTACTCATTCCTCCTCCCATCGGGGGTTGCTTTCAGCGGCTGCGAAAGGGCCGAGCTTACGCGTTCTAGAGTTACGCCGCATCGCACCATGGTACGCTACCGCGACTCGAGCATCACGCGATTCCGCAATCATATGACGTGGGTAGGGTAACATGCACCCGTGGGCTTATCGGCGGCCGCAAAGTGAAATTATTCCTGGTCAACCCTTGTCGCCGATACGCGCTCGTGTCGCGAAGGGAGGTCAGCCCGCACGACACCCTGCGCCTTTTCGTCCGCCCGTTACTTTTCTTCCGTCGTGCTTTCGAATATTCGAATTTTACCCCGCCGAACCTCGAGAATCGAGCCACTCTCGACATTCTCGTACCTTTCACCCCCATTCTCCCTCTCCGTTCCCTATTTTCCTTCGTGACCGTATTCGCGGCAACTTGGAAGCTCTTTTCGACGAACTAGCGTACACAACCGCCGTCGCGCCGGTCACCGTGGAGGCAGGAGCGTGCAAACGCCAGCCGGAAGAAAGTTTTTCGCTGCTCGTTAGCGCGTATCGATTTTCCCCCGATGCTCCGTTAGAATTTTACCGGACACGCGTCCCGTGCATTAAACTAATGTGTGGTCACAGAGTTAAAGCGAGAAAGTAGGAGCGAAGCTGCTTGTGGATCCCTTTTGGTCGCGTGTTACGGAGCGAGCACTTCCATGATCGAGTTCGAGAAGGTAACGAAGGGATGGAACGGTGATCCGCGAGATAACACCAGCTGCCTGTAGACGGTAATTAAGTGTCTTTCGCGACGGGGCAGTTTTACGGATCTATTCGTCGAGTGGACGTAAATTACAGGGCTGAACGAGCGTGAGGAGAAAAGAATGAGACGTCGAAACGGATCGTATATCCGATATCGTGCAAAACCAAACTCGTGGAAGGTGGTGAGTCGGACACTGGAAGTCGGGAGACAGGGAGAGCGGTCCGACGTTTCAGATGAACGAAAACAGACGGCGAACTGCGTTATCTCGTCAGCTCGTTTCGTCGAAACTGTCTCACGCGAGCGACCAGCAGCTCGCTAATAATATCGTCGTAAAGAAGAAGTTGGCCGCAGGAGATGGATGCACTGATCTCGCGAAATTTGCTGATCTCCCCGGAGGAGAACAATCGAAGGCAAAAGAAATTACATAGCTCGCTCGAACGATCCTTTTTTGCGAGAGAATCACCGGAGTATCAGACGTGTGCACGAGATTCGAAAGGATCGGGATAATCTGGGACTGGAAAAACGTTCTTGGCTCGTTGTAGCGCGTTCTACGCCTTGTTCTCTCGGTGAAACGCGTTCGAGGGGAAGCGTATTCGCGATTGCGCGGCGCCCGGCAAATACCGTGGAACGATATTATTCGCGGCGGCGCTATTTTTTCAACGAACCACGTGAAAAAACGTTCGCGTAGCTCCGGGCTAATGCGATTACGAGGCGGGCTAGAAACGAGCGAATGGCCGAGTTAAATTTACCCGCGAAATTCCGGCGAAAGCCGAATAGATATCCGTCTACTCAACCGTCCTTGGATATTCCGCCGCGTTTCGTTACTACCTAACTCTCGTCTCGCGTCTCTCATTCGTTTGGCGAAGCGACTAGGTGAAACGACCGCAACGAACAAAAAAGAGAGGAAACGATCGACGCGTGGTCGTCGTCGTCGTCGTCGTCGGTTAAGAAGCGATAAGTTTCACGGCACCCCGGAGAATCGGTGTTTCTCGAAGGCTGCGTGGCGCAGCTCGCCATTAAGGATATTCCGATATTATGCAAATGCGCGTATAAGCGCAGCCAAGAGGTCGTCCGCCGCTCTTTCCCTACGGTCTTTCCGTTTCGAATATTTCGAAAGCTACGTGCGCCCTATCGTGGTTACGTCGCGAGTAGACGGCGTGCGTCTACTACGCGACAGCCGGCCGCGACGTTTCCAATCGGATTTCGATTTCGAGTCAGCTTCTTTCATGTCCACCGTTCGTTTCCTCGAACATGTTCCAGTCGCGTGGACACCGTCTGAAAGAAGATCGCACGTTCTTCGCTCGAGCTTCGTCCGTCGTTCGGCGCCTCTCAAAATTTTTAAATCGAGTCGGATCGTGTTAGAATCTACGGACGGAGTTCTTTCTGAGCCGCTAACGAACGGTAAAGGGACCCGCGCTCCAGTAGGGTAGTTGAATGTTCATTTTCAATTAAGACACAGAAACGGGGTCACAGGATGAAAAACGAAGGAGAGGAGCAGGTCACGGGTGATTCGATGGAACGGTTTTTCAAGGAAAACGGTCGGTTTCTCTGCCGTCAGTGACGAGGTGGGGTGGATCCGTGGCACGGTAGGAGCCCCTGTGCACTCGGGAAGAACGATTGGCGTTTGCACGCGGTTCAGTGACCCTGGTTCAATCTCCAGGCAAATTGAATTCTTTTTAAAGATCAAAGACTACGATATACCTATAAGCGACGCGGCTAAGCTCCGCCACAGGACGTAGCCTCCCTTCGCGTTATCGACTTATACACAGCCAGGAATTCGTTTTTCTTGCGAAACGGCCGCTCCATCCTCCCTCGGACGAGAATCCGACTCGCGCCGCTTCCAAGGAGCTTACTATTAAAAAATGCCAGAAAGGATCGTTTCCGCTTTTTTTTCTATTCGACTCGCTGAAAAATTCCATCGCTCGATCGCTTTTCACTCTTTTTCGAAATCTATTCAACGGCGTAAACAGTCTCTCGTCTTCGACGTTTGACTCGGTGACGCGTTAAAACACCGACGACAGGACGCGAAATACAGAGAGAAAAAAGAGGAAAGAGAAAAAAACGAACGACCCTCGACTTCGCGCGTTTCCTCCAGTGCCATTAACCCAAACGGGCCGTTCTCACGAGCTGCTCGTCGAGCGCGTCGATTACGTTGCATCGCGACGCGTGTACTCGATCCTCCTATCCGTCGAAACGGATGTAATCGTGGACAAGCCAGACGAACTAGCCTGGTGTTTCCACCGATCGCGCACACACGAGCTCCGCCGAGATTTACGAGATCCGAGGGATAACCGGCAGCTTCTTGGCTCGGTTCCCGGATATAAATTACACGGCCGTCGCTTTGCATTCGTGTTTTTTCGTCGCAGGGGCAGCTTCGGAAAAATCGGCGAGTACCGCGAGTTCGCGTTTGCCATTCCGATTTGCGTTCGCGGCTGATCGAGAGAAGCGTCGTGCGTGGCGAGCCAACGTTGGCGCGTTCGAAGCGTTTCGTGAGTTCGTTCAGCTTCGGTTGACCCGAATCCGTGCGGCGGTGCTCGCGGCCGGTCTTGCGATCCACGGTAGCAGTCTCGGTACCGTAACTTCCATCGAGGTCATCGTTCGTGTATCGTACATAGGGATGGCTTGGTGTCGCGACGCGATTCGCGAACATGTCGAGTGCGAAATAGTCGAGGAAACATCGAGGGGAGGGGGGGATGAAAGAGAAAGAGGGACAGAAAGAGCGAGAGTAGGGGAACGGAAGTAAGAGGACGAGGAGGAGGCGCGACGGAAGAAAGAGAGGGAGAGAAACGGTAGAGTTTTGTTTTTAGGAATTACGAGGTAGCGCGTTTGTAACGGCGCGGACCGGCTGACGGAGAATGGCCGGCACGTTTTCAATTAAGCCCATAATTACGAATTCGATGGGAATATGCCCGGTATATGTGCGGCGCGTGCACGCTCGTCGACGTAATTAGAGCCTCGATATTTATGCCCGAGCATTAACCGTTCCGTCCTTTCGCGATGCTTTCCGGTCCGCTTCGATGCACTCGCGGTATCGGGATAAGCGGCGCTTCGTATCATAGACGCGAGGGCTCGTTCGATTTAATACCAAATTGTACCCGTATGTCGGCCTTTTCTCTTCTTTTTTATCCGTTTCTTTCTATTTTCTCGTTTTATCGGGTTTCACGGTGACGTAAACGGCACGGGTCGAACGCAAATAGTCGTCCCTTGACGACGATGACTAGGACGACGAGCGAACGTGCGACGGCAAAACGCGCGGCTTGTACGCGCAACATCTGTCGAGCACGTGAAACGCGTTACCCAATGATATATGTTAGGAACCGAAAGCTAAAACGTTTTCGGGCCTCTTTCGGAGCGTAGAAACGCCGCGATACACAGAGAGCATCGGTAAAGACGTGTATACGCCAGGGATCGATCGTACTTTCAACTAGTGCGGATGTCTCCGAAAACTTGTTAAACCGACTCGAATTACGTAGACGGAGAACTTAGAATGCTACTGCCTGTATAAACCCATTAAGGATCGGAAACGCGTAACCGAGCGCTCGCGTCTTGTGCGCCCGTTTTCCTATCAGCCAAAACCTCCATTTCCCATTCCAGCCCGAAGGAACAAGCTTTCCTCTCCCTTCTCTTCCATCCGTCCTTCTTGACTCTCTCTCTCTCTCTCTCTCTCCCCTCCCTCTCTCTCTTTTTCCCTTTGCCTTGCAGCTCATCCGTGATCCGCGACGCGTACGCGCGCTGTCCTCGACGAGAAAAGCTGATGCTCATGACAGAACCTCGGGATTTCCAGAGGAGAGGTTCTCCGCTGTATCGTCGTCGTCGACAACGATCGCGATACACCGAGGAAATTCCATCCGCGTTGCGGCGCATAGTTCTCGGAAACCGCGTAAGGCGAAACCATCAGCCTTGGCTACGCTCGAAGGAGATCGCGTCGTGGTGTAACTTTAATTCCTCTATTATCCCGCATTGCCCCGTTAGACGATATTACCTATGCAGCGGCGCTCGCAGGTGCCCTCTGTACGCCATTCACCGATTCCTCGTTTCTGCAATCCGCGTGCGTCGTTTTCGTTTTCCACAAGAGGCACCGACTAATGGGCGAACGCGCGCCTTTGTTTCGTCTTAGAATCAAGCGGCAACAAATAGAATCGGTGTTGGTGGCTTATCTGGTATCGCGCACGAGGGACAAACGATTTCTGTCGCTTCTCCCGTCTACGCTCGGGCAACACGCGGAAGCAAGCCGTTCCCTGCGAATCTCCAGCGGAGAACGCGAATAGATAAACCGCGCGTAAACGTTGCAAGAAAATTTCTTAACAGAGGGAAACGAGATAGCGTCCCTCGGTCTCGCAGACGGTGGGGGCTTTACGAGGTGGCTTCGCGTAGCCGGCTAACTAGCCGTGCAATTATCCGTGACAATAGCCGTGCGTCGTGGCAAACCGTGGCATTGCAACCACTCTCCGGCTACCACTGTCGCCGCTGCCTCCGCTGCCACCGTCGAGCTCCCTGTTCCTTTTTCTCTTCCCGTAAACCGGTAATGGAACGGACGCGCAGCCGCAACGGTTAGCCTCTATCTTGCCGATTCCAGATTGAATTGCTTTTCTGGTTGCCATTTGCCCCTGCTTCCTGCCTCATGCCTCCTGCTCCCCTACGGGATCGTCTGTGCACGGTCTGTGACGCCCGAAACGAGCCGACCACCATCGAGCGAACTCTCTTTTATCTATTCTATTTCGCTCGTTTACCATCTCCACCACGATATCAGCCATGTACCACACGAACGTCTGTCATGCGTTCCTCTCGCGAGCGAAGGCCGCGATTCGTTAACTAGAAACAGCCTCCCGCTGATCCGCGATGCGATACACGCGAGCTGAAGGGACGCGGGAAACGGTTCCACAAGCTCGTCCGTAACGATACGAAATGCATATTAATGCCACGAGCAGCACCCGCGAATGCCGCCAGAAACAAGCTTTTACTCCGACCTCTCTCTCCCGTGCTGCTCGCTTTTTTCAAACTTTTTCCACCGGACCCACCGCTGGCTTCCTTTTTACGCTCCACCCTTTTCCCGTTCCACATCGGACAGGCCTTCCCACTTCTCCCGGGCGCTTCACCTCTAATTTCGTGCAACTTCCGCGGTGTTTCTCGTCGAGACCACGGCACGGCTCGCCGTTTTTCGGTGGTTTAGCCTCTGGACATCGTTAGCAGCGCGGAGAGTTGGGTGATCGCGGAAGATACGTCTCGTTTCGGGGCTTAGTCGAAAGTTCGACGAACAGTTTACGCGGGTCTGACAACAGCGCGCGAGCTTGCGAAAACGGATATACGATATACGGAGCTTAGAAAAAAGTCCAGGGAGAGGCCGTACGGTAAACACGGAAGACCCGCAGAAGACGGTGCGGGAAAATAAATGTCGAGGCAGCGAGAACGGTGACAGAGGATAGGTGGGTCGAGAATGGCGGGGTCGGAAAGTAGCTCGGTTCTTTTTGCCTTTATTCGCCAGTTCGTTTACGTTGCCACGATTAGAATTAACCTTTCTTTTTCTTTCTCTGCCAGGGAAAAAAGTTTCCGGGAACGCTCTCAAAGGACGTCGGCTGACGTCGACTCGAAGCGACCGGTTGCCTGAGAGATTTGGAGCGCGTACCTTATCGATCGGCCACCGATCGTTTAAATCCAGTTACCGCTATCTTTGTAACGGCTGCGAACTCTTTTTCGAGTCGGACTGAAAGACCGAATTGAGACGTGGGAAACGAGGTCGCCCTTTAAACGCCCGGCTAAACGTCTCCCAGGGATTTTTGCGAGGAAGCGTGGTTCCCTCCGATTATCCGGTAACGCGTGTCCTCGACGATCTCGGCTAAAAGGATCGACGTCTCTCTTTGAACGGGCAAGCCACCCTTTATGGAAACGATCGGTAATTTCCATAATTGTTTGCGTCCGACTGTTTTCGTAACGAGGGTTCGGTTTCTTTGAACAAAGTCGCGGGGGAGGAATCGTTAAATTAAGAGCATCGCTCGTAGAGGGAGAACACGAAAGGGGAGACTAGGATGCAAGGCGAAATAACAAAGTTTAGCTTAATCCCCGGTATAATCTGCCGACAAGTACGTTTACCGGAGCTGGTAATCTAACGAAGAGTCCATTGTCAGTTAGTTGACATAAACGTCTCTGCCGAGATATCGAATTATGCCTTCCCTCGATCCCGCGTCGCGCTAAATCTCCGCTGTGCGATGTTTGGACGTCAATCCGCGCGTGCACGTACGCCGAACCGGAAGTGGGTTTAAAGCTCGTTGGAAAACCCATACTTCCGACCCGCGGACTACGTGCGCGATAACGATATTATGTCGCGTGTTTCGTTGGACGACGTTTTAAAAAGATTACCGATTTTAACAGTAACGATTAGTTTCTGCATTAACGGAGGCGAATATCGTATTAATACACCCGATGGAACATTGAATTTCGGATCTTCAATCTGATTATTAATTTTGGAAGTTGCATATTACTAACATTACCATTATCTTCGTACACGCCGGGTCTGGTTATCGATTATTCGAAAAACATCGGATGATTGTTTTCGTGGAAGTATTGCTTCATCGTTCGTGTGTTAACCCACACAGTTGCAGCCAGACGGTGATTATTCGTTGATGCGAAAGTGGAATCCTGTCCCTTCGTTGGAACCGGATAATAACTCGTAATTTTATGCATATAATATCGGTGGTTCGCCTTATTGATTCGCGGCGAATACGTCTGGAGACCGAGGAAGGCTAGTACGTGTTCCATTTGTTCGTCTAACGTCGATCGTATGACCGAACACGACAGACGAAGACGGAATACCGTTCCGCTGTGGTAAGACGTTGGAATCGGGACGAGCAACGTCAAGTAAATGTCGGCCGTAGTCGATCGTGACGGGTGGATGGGTCGCCCGGAACGAGTCGATTAGGGTGAAACCGTGTTTCTTAAGCAGCACGGAAGACCGGTTCAACGGGGTAGAAGATCATGTTGGAATGGGACAAAAAGCGGCCCGGATAAGTTTGTTCTTGCTAGAGAAGTTTACCTTTCGTTAAGTCGGAGTGGCCGCCACAGTTTTAGGAGAGGGAGACACCGGAGTATCTAGTTAGCCGGCGATGAAGTCGTTCGCTCGAGTGACCCTCCTTCTTCACAGAAGCACGCGGAAGCTTCATCTCGGGACGATTAACGCGTTTTCCTCCGATATCCACGGCTGACTCCTCAATTTCCGTTTCCGTCTCTCTGTCCTCCGCGAATTACAGTTTCTACCTCGTTTCTACACCATATGGAGAACGAAAGAGCAAGAGAGAAAGAAAGAGAGAGAGAGAGAGAGAGAGAGAGAGAAATGGAAAACGTGCTCGAAGGGGAACATTCGAGGAAAGACAGGAAGGACGTCGGAGCTGACGGGCGAAAAAACGAGTGAAAAATATCGAGTCGGGCACAATGGCCCCGAATCTCGGATAAAATAGGATAAGATATCCCTGGCCTCATAGTCAAGGTGCGTCTTGGCGAATCGGTGGACGGTGAGATCGAGAGTAGCGGGGGCGAAGTTATACGGCAGGATTACGAGATTGCCACCAGGGGATTACGAGGATAGCTCCCGGAACGTCCAATCTCAAGGATAAACACTTTCCTACGTTCTTGCTCTCGCTCGTCGCCTCTGGAGGCCTTGGAGACACGAGCATTCGCGGAGGCTCCGCCCGATTCTCCGCTTCCTCTCTCCCTTTTCCTCGTCGAGTTTACGGAAGACGTAGGGAAGCGCCATGTCCTTCGCCTTATTGAGAGAACGACACGCACTCGGAACTTTTCTCGTGCTTCACCCGCCACTATCAACCTCCCTCTGCCTCACACTCGAACTCACACCCTCCGGCATAGGGACGCGCAAAGGCGTGAACCGTCTCTTGTTCGTATTCTTCTCGTCTATCGGAAAAGTTGACGGAACAAAGGTGAAGAAGCGAAGGAAGAAGTGAAAGTAGTAGAAGTAAAAGTAGAAGAAGAAGAAGTAAAAGAAGAAGAAGAAGTCTTAACGACTCAACCGGAGGAAGTCGAGAATGACGCGATCGGGCGGATTGGAGCTCAACGGAAAGTCGCGACCGCGAGACCGGCCGCGAATAGCTCGATAAACGAGAACAAAGGGTCCGAACGGCAGCTATATCCTCGAGCTATTCGACAGAACTAGTTTTATCGAGCTTACTCGGCTCGTTCGTATGTCGCGGTGTGCCGCTCCGAACGGTTCGCCGCGTCGATATTGCCCGCCCGGTTCGGGACGGTTGCCTCGTCGTCTTCCTACGCTGGCTGCGCTGGCTCCTCGCGTCCACGTTTTCTTTTTCCTCTCTTTTTCTCGTCGTATCCACGTCCCCGCGCGCTCCACCCTTCCACGCCCACGCCACTCTTTTAATCCGCGCTCGCGATCGTTTTTTCCTCCCGCTCGCAAGGAAAAGCCGGGATAAACTTCTTTGGCGGGTGGATGTGCTCGAGCATAACGATCCTTCGCTCGCCTCGGACGCGAAGCAACATTGCAGCTCATTTTTTCCCAGAGTTCGCGCGCAACAACACCCCGATGAGAAAAGCTCGTCGGAAAGTTTCCTAGCGCCCCACGATGGAGTAACGTGAGCTCCCGTTGAAATTTACGCGAAACCACCGTCCGCGGTACGTTGCTTTATAAAAACGAGCTGCCTCGACCGATGATATCGCGCGAGGCTACCCGCCAGACGCACGACTAGGAAAAGTTCAGGACCAGTGCCTGGACTTAGGAGACGGAGTTGTGGTGGTGTTAGACGGGTTTACAACGGAGCCGAGTAGTGACTGGCCTAGTAAGTTGTGCCGTTACTCGACCATAAACACCCGGATTGCGTAACTATGCGAATGCAATGCCCATAAATAAGGAGCTCACGGTGAAAGAACAAGCGTGAACGAACCAGGCGCGTCGAACACGATCTCTCTTACGTATCGAGCAAGCTCGCGATCCACTATATGTACTTTCGTTTCCTTCTTGGAAGCCGAAAACCGACGCAGGCCCACTTGGCGGCGAGCGATCGTGCTCGAACACAGTGGCTCGTGTTGTTCGTTCGATTCCTGGAATAGAATCGCGGTTGAAAAGAGAAGTTCCTCGCTCGCAGCCTCTAGAATTCTTCTCAAACCGCATTGGCAGAGATCACGGGGTGGCTCGATGATCGGGAAGCTTAGCGTTATTGGCCGCGACCCTATCGATCGAGCGGGTCAACGCTCGTAATAGCCGAGTGTCGATGGTGGTGCGCGGGGAACAATTAGTCGAGGTAGACTTTTCACGAGGACTCTGTTCGATAGTATTCCATAAGGCTGCAATTGGGGAGCTAAGAACCGGCCGTTTAACCGCTATTAGTGCTCCCGGTGTGCTGGCAAGCAAATACCGGTGTTCTCACTACCGTTGGATCGAAAAACTTTCGTTCGTCGAGGAAGACCGATATTCGTCGACGAGATATTTGCGTTCTCGTCCAACCTCGACGGACATCGATCTCACAGTTTTTCCGGTAGACCTCAAAGTTCTTCATCACCCATTCGCGATCCTCGCCCAAGTGCTGGCGATCGGATAGGAAATTACGGAACAGGAAAAGGTGGGATGAGGAATTCAGCGAAAGTAACGCGCATCGATTAGCCCGTTTAAAAGCCAAAACGAAAAGATCGGACGGAATTGAGTCACGCGTACCACCAACAACGAGAGGCACTGCTAGTGCGGGACCCGAGAGTAGTCGAGAGTGCTAAAGGTATATTTCGTCGGCTGGAAGGTCTCCGGAGGAACGGAGGTACAAGAGGGAAACGGCAAAAAGAGCGTAGAGGAGAAACAGAAGCGAAGAGGAAGAGGCATAGGTTAGGAACAAAACGGAGAGAAAGAGAAAGGCTAGAGACAGGAAGGGGGCGGATAAACGGAGAGGAAAGGAGAGGGAGGGAGACAGTAGATAACGGCGGGTAGGAGCGGCAACCGGCTCGACTGGAATCCAATGGCGCAAAGCCAAGAATTTTCAGTTTTCATCAGGAATTTTCCGTCTCGAGCCAGGCTTTGCCCTGTACGCTCGCAAAAACATCGGGGAACTGGTCTGGTGGAGGACCGGAGCCAGAGAAACGAACAACGGAGACGCGGACAAAAACTGCAACCTCGGAGAAGCCGGGGAAAAGTTGTCGTCCAAAGAGGAAGAAGAAGCAACAACGGGCCACGGACTTGCACTATATAGCGCGCATTTTCCTGCATGCGAAAAAGTGGTCCGTCAAAAAAATACGTCAGCGAGAAATCCATCCTCGTTCGTTTAAAAGCATGATGGAACGAGAGTGCTTGTATTTGGAGCAGGAATACACTGCTTCTCCACGCTTTTCCTCTGCCTTCTTAGTCGACCGAACCTGCGTTCTTTTCCGTTCGACGTGAGAAGCGATTCACTCGGAAAATTCAGGGCAACTCGTGACGCATTGTGCCCGGTGATCGTGCGATTCCTACCATGCTACCATGCAACGAGGGAACTCGAGGTGAACGACGCGCCGATTTCGAAGGTCGCTGGATTTAAGCATGATTCGAGATTTCTTGCCACGCTGGATGGAAAGATCTATGCAGGCAGAATCAAGATCGATCGCTTATAAGTTTGAAGGTATCGTTTCCTTTAATATCGTCGTGTGGAATCTTCGTCGTTTAGCAAACGTTTCCTTAAGCATTGTAAATAGAGGAGGACGATCGTCCCGGGCGACAAAGTTAAGCATAGTGATCTCGTATAATCTGGCAATTACCTCGTACGATTAAATTTACCTCCAACCTGGACGATTAATTACTCGTAGACGTTGCATTACTCCGACAGTTAACCAACAGTTGGCTTAATCCCGTTCGATTCCACGTAAACGGGCAAACAAAAAAGGGGCTTTCTCGGACTAATGATACGATACTATGACCTCGATCGGTGGATCGGTGTGCCTCTCGCCCGAAGCCCTTTAAATCGCTCCGTTTGCGAATCGCGTTCAGCGCTACTCGCTAGCAGGCAATTTAGTTCGGAAAACTCCGCTGCTACGCCAATGAGAGAGAAGTGGGACCGGTGTGACTGGTTCGCAGATGCGAGACCCTCGGTTCTCCACGCACCTCGTCGCACGTATACACGCACGCAACAGCCTGCGATCGTTCCACTCGCTCCTCGCCGCGTTTCCTCCACGTCAAGGAAATCCCGGATAACGGTCGATCTTGAGTGCCATCGATTTCGCGCGTACTTGCTTACGTCGTCCCAATATCGCGAATCCCCCCCTCCCTCCCCCTTTGCCTCTCCTTCGGTTCTTATTTCGCCACTCAATCGAGAGCCGATCTTAATATCCACTGAATTTCTATCTCGTGCCACGAGGCACGACCGAATAACGTTAGAAATCGCGTTAGCTCGAATCGATGGCGGCTGATTCGTAGCAGAACACGCGTCAAAAAGTGTGACGTAACGTAGTAAAAAATAGCTGGTTAATCGCGCGACGACGCATCCGCTATCCGCTCTCCTCCTCGTTCCTCCTCGCCACTGTTTTTCTCTCTTGCATTCGTGCACGAGGGCGCGCGCACAAACGCACGCGGAAAACGTGCCGGAAATCCGTGCAACAGGTGCCGCCGGCGAACTGCGAACTTCTCGCACAGTTTCGCAGAGTACCGGTACAGTTTCGGGAGCGGAGGAACAGTCGCGATAAGGAATAGTTGAACACGGTGCGTCGTGTTTTCCAATCGGGAAATCGATCGTTGGACGTGGCTCGCGTGCGGTCAGAGATGTTTCAGCGATAACGTGGCTCCGCGAGGAAGAGAAAGACGAAAAATCGGAGACTATGTAGGCAGGCGTGCATCTCCGCGTTCCTCGATGATAAATCGTCGCGCGAGGTGCCATGTATTCTCGTGTCATCGCGTCGAGACAGGCTACCGAACTCGCGAACTACTTCTTTTTCCTCCCGAAACTATGTTTTTTCCTTTTTCCTCTTTCCACCACTCGATCACAGCGTGTCTCTAAACAGATTTACGAGCGACACATCGGCCACGGTTCGTTTTAAAAATGCACTTTGTTGTTTGGAGTTTGTTGTACAAAGTTCGCTGTGGTACGCTTGGCTTCGAACGAAACAGTTAAGTTAGGTAATATGCTCTAGAATAGAGTCAGCGTTTCGTTTCGTTATCGAAAGCCTCGTTGCGAGTCGTTCGAGCCGTAGCACGAGTTTCTTCGTTCGATCGCGTGGCGTTTGGTTAATGCGAGTCTCGTGTCACGATTAGCTGGCTCCGATGGCTTTTTCACGGCTAACGAGCAACGAGAGAAACAGAATAGCTCTGATCACTGTTTCGCCTGTACGCTGCGTCGAAGATACTCGCCTTGTATGCTATCTATCGTTAATTGCGATACCTTCCCTGTTTTCCAATGATAATAATAATAATAATAATAACAATAGCAACGACGATAAAACAATCGAGCGACGTGAATCGAAAGGTTTCGACCGTGTAAGTATCCGTACGCGGAAACGATCTGGATTTTTCCCAGCCCCGATTGTCCTAGCCTGTTCGTTGTTTCTCCCGTTCGTCGGTGGGGAAACGCGAGTTCGTTACGCTCGTAAACCCTGCTGGTGCTCGTTACTTTTCCGGCAATCCGTCAAAACAGCGGCGTGCCAACAACAACCACCGGTCCTGACGTCGAGACCGTTTAGATCGCTCGGTCACGTTCGACCACTCTCCACCGAGGAAAAAATGCTGTGAAGGGGACACAAAGGAAACCTTCGGAGCAGTGGGCTCTCTAAGCACGCAGCCACACAGGCACGTAGGCACGCAGCAGTGCGGAGATACGCGCGCTACGTACATTACGCATACACACGGCTCGTACGCGATGCGTGTTGCGCGTAGTAACGCGCACAGAGGACACGTGATACGCTCTCCAATGTATCCCACGCTCCTTCGCTGTTGGGAGTTGGAAGACGACGTCAAGTCCCTCGATGTACGCGCACATACCATGGACGTGTGTACAAAAGTACGTTGTTTTACGGAAGGATGAGCTGCGAATCCCGTGCCGCGCGTCACGACGTCGCGTTTCACGTTCGACGGAAGTTTCGATGAGACCGAGAGGCGATCGAGAGGCGACGGTGTTATAGAAAAAAGCAATCATGGAAAGATAAACGAGGCGGGAAATGTGGTAAGCAATACCACCAGGCGTAAGAAACCTAGCATGGTGCGACACCTTATCGCAGGTCGAATGAAAGCCGCTGTTATCGCTCTGGCTCAACATGCCCAGACTTTGACTCCTGCTTAAGAACACTAGAGCAGAGATTTTCTCTTTCAAGTGGATCGCTCAACACTGTTTAATTGTCCTGACTTTCTTATCGAAATATCTCCATCTATATTTCCCTTCGTTTAGATCGCGCATCCTGTTGACTGTTTCTTTCCAAGACCTCTCTCTCTCTCTCTCTCGTCTTTCTCTCTTGCTCTCTCGTTCTCCATATGTGTAGAAACGAAATAGAAACTATAATTCGCGGAGGACAGAGAGGTGGAAACGGGAATTGATAGTAGATAGTAGAGTAGGTCGTCTTTTCGCGGAAACGTGACCTTCTTTCCCCCGTCTTGTCGCGTCGTGAGCTCGCCGCGGTAAGACGCATTTCGAGCCAGTTACGTATACTACCGTGTCTCGTTTTTGTCGCGCCTACGGCTACCGAGTTTACGTAGAAAGAGCATCGATCGAACAACGCCAATCAAAGAGAATTTTGACGGTGTTCTGTGTGGAAGCTGTTCTGGTATCTGGCGTACCGTGACGCGAACAGGGTTAAATTTAGCTTCGATCTTCTCTTAGGAAACGTTGAACCCAAGACCTTTCCGTCCTCTTCTCTCGTTCTGGTCCGTTCGGCGTTCCTGCCGTCTGTTGGTTCGGTTGGCCGGTCGCTTTCGCTCCGCGGCCCTCCGTGGCCCTCCGGTCGCCCTAGGGGTCCGTCGCGGTTCGTCTACAAATATAGGCTGTAACCAGGGTCCGTGATTTGCGCGGTTTTCGTTCCAAAACAGCAGCCACTGTTATTTCTACCGAGTAACAGAACGTCCTGACCACTGCGATATCCGGTCTCTAGACGAGTTTTAACGAGGTGGCACGTGTTCTTTCTTATCGGCCTCGCGTCCCCCCGTTCCACCTTCCCTTCGGTTCTCCGGCCATAGTTTACATTTCTTTCTCATTTCGTAAACGACAGTTTCGACTACGGTCGGCGCGCGTGTAGACGATTCGCCGCCCCCCACTGCATCTCATTTCTGACACGTTCGCCGCGCGCCCCATTTTTTCCGCCCTCGTCTTGGTTCGTCGTTTAACGCCACGTCGAACTGCACACAGTATGTGGCGCTCGTTCGCCAAGACAGTATCCAGGAATGCTCTTGACGTCGTACGTGCGATAAGCGCTCTCTCAGCCTCTCCGAACTCGACGAGAGAAAAAAAAAGTTTTTGTCGCCGATCCGGCCGCCATATCTGCGGCCACGAAATGAAAGAGCCTCTTGTTACACGCTGCCATTCTCGGGGCCATGCGGTTTTACTCAGCCTCTCCTCTCTCGCGCCACCCGTCGTGCATGACCTCTTCCAGTGCCTTCGACCACGTCGTCGTTTTTCTTTTTCCACGCTAACGCCCGAACCGGGACACCGACCGTTTCTTCCACAATACTTACATATGTCCGCGTACATACATTCGCGGCCGTGAACGGGTCCACCCGATATCGGTATCGGCCTAGCGGTATACGCGTCTTGTACGCACAACCTCGCGTGTCCATTGCATCGTGTAAACTCCGGCGACGCTGCAACCTCGTATTTGTTCGAGCAGAAAGCGGCTACCCGTGTCGGCGGTGAACGAGCGACGCTCGAGAATCAGGAATTCCAAGGTCGGCGAAAGGCGGGGACGGTAGTGTTCAGGGAAAGCGACTACGCGACAGTCGTATTCACGGGCGTGGGTGGACGCGTTCTATATACCTCACGGTATTTCTCCAAAGATACTTACTTCGGAGCTGCACGTAAGTAGCTTCCATGCCGTTGCGATGCGCGAACCGAGGGAGAAGTCAGGTACGACCAAGCTGGCCAGTTTAGCGCCTGGACCGAGTTCTATCCTATTGCGGAGACGAGACAAAGGAATGGTACCGGCTTAGGAAATATCGAGTCCCTGCTAATGGAGGCTTATCCTCTATGAGATTTGCGACAGGTTTTCGACTTTGCTTTGGTTATTCTTTTGAACCGTGGGACTAATAGAGCCTGTAATCTAGACTCCAATTAGACCTTGAAAGAGTTCAATAGGCACTCGAAGCGTCATTTGAAGCGAAGAATAATACCTAAGCGGTAGAGCGATGTAAAGGGCTAAGCTGTTCGAAGGAGGAAGGAGTTCCGGGAACGGAAACGTCCCGCGAGAGTTTGTCGAGAGCCACGATTTATGGAACGGATAAACAAGAACGGTCCGTTTCTAGAATTACGTTCGAGTGTCATCGATCAACACGTCGCGAGATACTCCTTATCGAGACGTCAAGGAGACCTCTGGAACCAATTCGACGTATACATATATACCGTGTCGTCAGTGTCGCTCGTCTGTCGAACGAAACGACCCGCGCGTCATCGTGAATTCGGACGACGTGCTCGTCGTAGCTAGTCGAGTCGATCGAGTTTAATCGTGGAACAAAGGCTGGCGCCGATAATGCACGTGCTAGAATGGTAACGGTAAGAAAGTCGAGCAGAGAGCGGAGAGGCATTGCTGAGCCTGAGGCACGGTATCGGGGCCCGATGTAGCGACGTTGCCAACTCTGGCAATGGTAGAGGCCCCGACGGTGTTGCGAGATCGCGGAGGCGACGTTGTCGGGCGGTTTGGGAGGTTGGTGGAAGGTAGAGGAGGCGGGCGAGCGCTGTGCCGGGAGAGCGTCAGGTAAGACGCGGCAGGGAGGGAGAATGGTTCTGAAAGGCAAAAAAGGAGAGAAGAGGGAGGAGGTGGAGGAAGAAAAAGAAGATGCAGAGGACTTAACAGAGGGTGAACGAGAGGGGGGAGAGAGAGGTTCTCGTCGTCGAACGTAAGCGTAGAAAAGAAGCTGGCGGTGTTCGAGGGAAGCGTTTGGCGCGGAGGGCACGAGAGGTGGAGAAGGGGTCGGAGCTCTCGGTCACCGGCACGACCGTAGGACGTAACCGCGGCCCGGCGGTGTTGCCGCTTCCTAGTAATTCCTGGGCTGCCGCTTTCGGGTCCGAGTCCGAGTCCGGGCTGTTGCTTCTTGGCAGAGATCTCTTCACGATTCTCGTTTCTCGGTTCGGGGACCATCTGCTCGGCCTCCGGGCTTTGAATCTTTAATGGTTCGCGTGACTGGACGTGGCGGCCACGGGATGCTGTGCGAGGCCCGGCTGCCCTCTTTGCCACCATACTTCGTCGTTGTTGCTTGCCTTTTCCTCTCTCTCTCTCTTTTTCTCTCTCTGGGCTAACTCTCCGTTAACCTTGCTTGAAACTCCAGGCCGGACGGATCTCGCGTACACGAAGACTCACGATTCGGTCGTTTCGATCTACTAGATTTAGTACGATCGAGCGTCGGTTTTACGAGCGCGAATGGAAAGAAGCAACGCCATCGATCGAATCCAATCGCGCAGACGAGGGCACTCGAGACGTTTACAACGTGTTGAGAATGACACAGGGTTTAATCGCGCGCTTTTAATCAATGGGTGAAAAGTTGGAGAAGCCGCGGGGCTGACGCGAGCCACCCGGAATCGTTCGAATCGAGGCGCAATTATCGCGGCCGCAATTATTTCGACGATTCCGCCGGGCTTATTCCGCTGACCGTTCCTACGAAGGTTCGTTAACGGCTCGCGAACGGCAATCGTTACCATTTAATTAAGCGCATTTTTGACGCGTCTCGCGTGCAAACTTCGACCTGATCGTCTACCATTTACCGCCCGCCCGATTTTTCAACCCGAGCCGAAAACCGATCGCCGTCGAACAACGAACGTTTCCCCTTGGTTGAGTCCTCCGCCTTTCATCCGAATCGAGACCCGCTCCTTTGCGGCCTCTCTCGTCCTCGAGACCCGTCTTCGATTTCATTTCGTACCCCTTCTCATCCTTCGCATCTTCCCTTCGATCGCGTTCAGCGCTCCTCTTACGGTTTGTGAACGTGAACGCGCGCGGGTGTGGGAAACGTCGATTTTCACGCGAGCCATATGTCCGCGCACCTTTCGTCCAACGCATCCTTCGACCATCAGAACGATGGGAATATTTATTCCTAGGAAAATAGAGAATTCCGCAGGATGGAGGAGCAGCTGGCCGAAAGTAAGAGGCAGGTAGCGTGGTAAATCGGGTGGAGAGGAGCGATCGTCGAGAAACGGACACCTGCTGCACCGAGGTGTCCTTCGACCGTCGAAAAACCACCGGTCGCGATTCTTCTCTTTTCGCGACCAATGTACCCTCTCGCTAAGATTCCTCGCGATTCCAGTTGAGGAGTAGTAGCCGCGAAGTTGACCCTTAAACAGGACGTTCGTCCTCGTTAAATTCCTCGGTCGTCGTTCGTCGTTCCTAGCGGTTATTTCGAGAGAGAAAAAATTGCGCGGGGGTCGAGAGCAGGCTCGCCGATGAAAAAGCTCAACGACAGACGGCCGCGCGAAGGTTTGGCAATCCCTTGGGCCTAGCCCACGGCGGTAAGAACCACCTGCCGCATAGGTCGGTGGGGGCAAGCTGTTCTCGCGCTTCCAACCTTTTCTAACCATCGTTTTCTCTCTTCTCCTCAATGGCTTTACCTTATTCTGCCTCGTCTTCATCATGCCCTATGCGTTTCCCTCCGATCCTTTTTTCTCTGTCCTCTTCGAACACGTTCGTTCGCCGTTCGTCTTCCGTCCAGCCGCTGCCACCTTGGCTACCATCGCCAGCATCATCGTCACCACTAGCATCGCCACTACCATCACCACCTCCGACACCATCGTCCTATACATATATATCCATACGAACGAACGACGACCGGTTGTACGTTGCGCGCTGCGCTACGCGCGCACCAAACCGTAGTGGGGGACGCGGCGATCGGGGAGAAGCCGACCGGTGGGGGGTAGCGCCGATGCTACGCGACCCCAAGCTCAGTCGTCGCGCGACCCTTGTCGAGTGTGTTTGCGTGAATGTTAGTTGATATTGGAATTTTTTAACGCTCCTACGGATACGTTACCCTTATAGTGTTCTTACTGAAAACGGACTTGTACGATATCCGAGGACAGAACAGTGTCTTTATTCGCATGTTGCAAGTTTTACATTCGTTTCGCCGTACACTTTCTCCATCTTGACACATTTTTCGATTTATTTTCGTCCCGTTGCCCTCGCTTCCTCGCTCGTCCCTCGCTATTTTTGCATCGACTGACCGTCTCGCGAAAACCACAGGGGAAAGTAAAGTTTCACGAACAGAAGGACAGAGCACGTAGGTGGCTATCGAGTATCGCAGGTTGGAGCGGTTGAACGAAGATCCGCGTACCGAAGGTGGTACGCGAGAACGCGCATAATACCTGCGAGTCTCACCAGCGGAACAAAGGAGTGCCTTAGGCCGGACGGTTGCAACGTGGCGTTTTGAAATCGCGCGCAAACCTTCCTTTTTTGTCTGTCCCGCGGACGGACGGATGCTCGCGATGGAAATCACCGTGCGAGCCTCGTCGTTCTCGGCGAACCTGCTGCAACGAGCATGCCGCTGTTGAGAAATCGCCTCGAGTGAGAAACCATCAAGCACCCAAGCGTCGGGCACCCGAGACGATGGGAGGATACTTTTTTGAGCCAGTGGATCGTGAAACAATTCGCGTGGGTCTACCATCCAGGTAGTCGTGACTCGTTCGAAAACGTCGATCGCATACGAATTCGAGAAGAATCGCGACCGATGAAGCTTGTTGTTGTCTTTGTTTTACCGATTTCGACGAAGGGAGAGAGATACAGTGCGAAGAGAAGGTGCGAGAGTGAAACAACGAGTGATAGAATAGAACGAATATCGAGTTATGCGTGCAGTGGTTTGTTTGGTGATTTGACGAGCGTGATCGAGAAGATCGATACGATCATCGATGCCGCGTGCTGGCAAAACTCGCGCACCGCCGTCGTTTCTCGGTGAAAGTCGCTGCAACGCGGAACTCTGTCCTCCAGTGCGAATGGAGTCGCGCAATTTGCGCCTCTCGTTGTTCCGTTCCACTCGAACCGTTTGTGGAATTCGTTTTGCCGATAGAATGGATAGGATTCGACTGCCGAGCATCGCGGTAATTATCGTCGTTACCTCGCTGCTGCTGCATCCCGGTAAGTACATTCCCCAGAAACGAAAAAACTCGTTCCCCGTTTATAGCCTGCGTCGAGACTCGTCGACCCTACTTTTCTCTCGATGAAAAAAGGAAAAAGATGGTAGATTTTTTCCTACGGAGAATCGTGTCATCGTGAATGACGAAACGGTTTTACGGCCGGCGAAGAAAACGATTGGAAAGAGAGCCCTTGCATGGCGTCGCGACTCTCGCGACGTGCCGTGTCGGTATGTCGCAGTTTGCAGCGAGTTTTGTTACGCGTCCTTTTAACAAACCCGTTCTGGGCCGCGCTCGAGGCCGAGAAGGCCTCCTTTCGCCTCCTCGACCAATGAAAACTCTGCGCGCGATTTCAATCCTATCGACAAACGTTCGAACGTTCACGTATAGATCGAAGTACGCAAATATTCTTCTAGCTGATTACAAGTTACGACCTTGTGCGGAGGTATTTTCCGAAAATCCCATATATTGACCCAGCCGCGTTTGTGCATTTACATACGCAATACTAGAAGCTACACAAAACAAGTTCCAAGAATTAATTTTGTAAGCGAGAACCAGTTAGCGAAGAAAAATTGTAATTGGCTAACATGGCATCGTTGTATAGATCGTACTGTAGAGCCGGCTGTAATGCCGCATCCACATTAACTAGAATTGTTGGCAAATAATTCCGCTATGTATGTACTCATTGCGAATAGAAGTAGCACCGTGTCCACCATTACAGTTCACGAACGAAATGTAAACAGATCCTTTGATGTACTTTTTCGTTCGCTGTTCGTTGACGACTTCGTCATTTTTTCGTTGCACGTTGTGAACGTGGCATTACGAGCCGTGTTTCTTCGTATTTCACGCTGTAAGGACACAAATTCGACGAAGCTGTGTCGATAGCGTAGTCATGGTAAATTCGTTAGGTATGCAGAACGCGGCTCGCTTAGGCAGCTTCCCGTTGGAGAAATACCGAACGACGCCGCGACGACGGTATTAGGCTTCGTGACGTAGCCGAGCTGCCACAGGTGTCTCCGTGTATACGAGCGACGGGTTAACGCTACGGCTCGCCTTGCAGCTGCTTCTTCGTCGAATATAATATACGTTAGGTAACCGACGACACACCGATGGCAGCTCGTTACGATTCGTTCGACAACGCTCTTTCGATCGATTTTTCGACGATGCACCTCTACACGATGCATATATACACTCGCTCACATTCCACGCGTGCTAGTAAAGATAGGAAAATACGTACACGTACAGTCGGTATCTCGATAAAAGAAATCGAACGTCGCGTCGGTCTGATGGCACGTGAGCAAGAAAACGGTGCTATCGAAAAGTAAACAAGCCACGGCGAGAAACGCGGGGAGAGTTCGAAGGGAAAACGTAAACTGCGATGGGTCGATGAATAGCTAAGATAGGGGATAGAGGCAACGAAGAGGGATAGAACGGCGCGGATGGATTTATAGAGAGACAAGCAGACGTAAATATAGACTGGTGCATAGGTAGAGAAAAGATGGGTTGAGCGGCGAGTGGGAGCCGGACGGACCAGGTAAAGGTGAGAGAGGAAGGTTGAAAAGAGACGCACGCTGACATAACGCAGGCTAAGGTGGTTAGAAGGAAAGGGGGAACGATCCCTTGGAAGGAACGAACGAACGAACGAACGAACGAAGAAACGAACGCCCAGTAGTGGTGGGGTTACAGTCGCGAAAGAGGAGAATAAGAGGAAGAAGAAAGAGAGGTCTCGCGATATCAGCGAGAAGTCAAACCGGTGACTTTACCGTTACGCGACCCAATGACGAGACAGCGACGGATCGTTTGGCCGTCGCGACGCCTATCGTTTTGCATATACGTGGACGTTATATATCGGCGACGGTTAAAATTTCAAAACGATTCCCGCGTATAGGTTGGCTCGGTGATGACGAACGGTATAAATCGTGCAAGCTCTGGCGCATAGAATATTAGACCGTTGGAGCGCGAGACGGAATTAGACGATGGGAAACGGTCGCGAGAAAATGCACACGGCGCGATGAAAAGAAAACGAGCGTCTGTCGACGAGAAATATACAACGGTGTATAGGAGCGCGAGTTCTAACGAGATGGTTGGTTTCGATGTGTTTCAGCAGCGGCACAGGGTCGCGTCGAGGAAACGCAGATGGACACGCACGAGGGGTCCACCGTACAGCTGCAGTGTCGCTTCTCCCCACCGAGGGAAAACGTAACTTGTTTCTGGTTGACGCACACCAATGACAATCACGATAACGCAGCGATAGACAGTCTCGCGTTATCGCCTCAGTACAAGGTGTTCATGAACTTAGAGGACGGTCGATACGATCTTCAGATACGAAACGTATCGTATGAAAGGGACAACGGCAAGTACGAGTGCCGTGTGAAGGCGAGCGGCACCGGGCACGACCTGCACCGCAAGTTCATCACTCTGACCGTACTTAGAGCGCCTGGGCCACCGACGATCTCGCCGAACGCGGCGTCCGCCACCGAGGGCCAAAAGCTCGAGTTGCAGTGCAACACGAACGGCGGCAGCCCCGAGCCGGAAGTCAGATGGTACCGCGGCAACGAGACCGCCGTTCTTCACTCCGGCAGAACGTTGTCGATCGAGCCGAAAAAAGAGGACGACAGAGCGATATTTCGTTGCGTGATCAGGAACCGGGCTATGCGCGACGGTGAAACGTTGAATGCCACGGTAACCCTCGATGTCAACTACTTTCCGCGGGTTACCGTGGGTCCGGAAAATCCTCTGAAAGTCGAGGTAAATGGAACCGCGAACCTCGAGTGTCGTGTCGACTCGAAACCAATCGTTGGTATGGTACGATGGTGGCGGGATGGAAGTTTCGTGGCCACCAGCTTTCAGCACACCATACGAAGAGTCACCGTCCAAGATGCCGGCAAATACACCTGCCAGGCGGACAACGGACTTGGGAAGAGGGGCGAGAGTTCCCTATCGTTGGACGTTCTTTATCCACCGACCGTCTCGATAGAGGGCGATCCTCTGAGGATCGCCGAGGTCGAGGACACGGTGACCGTGCACTGTAATGTGACTGCAAATCCCCCGCCGACGGTGATCGAGTGGTTGCGTGACAGCCGACCGGATTTTCGACAACTCGGCTCAATTCTTCGGCTGAGCCGCGTCACGGCCGATCACGCCGGAAATTATACCTGTCGGGCGGTGAACACGATCTATCCCTCTGGCGGCGAGAGGCGAAACTACTCAGCCACCGCTCGGTTAACAGTTCGAGTCAGGCACAAACCGGGTCCAGCCAGGGTCACTCCGGACTCTCCGGTTGCCGTCGAGGGGTCCAGAGTTATTCTCACTTGTATGGCCAGTCCAGCTGGCTATCCAGAACCCAGGTACAAATGGTGGAAGGAGGGTGAGTCTGGAACGATATCGATGCCCTCGGAGAACACCGGCCCGAGATACGAGATCGACTCGGTTCACTTGGGCAGCGAGGGAACGTACAAGTGCCATGCCACCAACGAGATCGGCAACGGAGAAGCCGCGTCCGTTAACCTGACCGTACACCAACCGCCCAAGATACTGACCAAGTTGCAACCACACGTTACCAGGAAGTGAGTATCCAGTTTCCCTGGAATTTTCTCGTTCTCGTTTCTAGAGCGTTTTGTATTCGAGGTTATCAAGAAGACGGAAAAGTTCAGATGCTATCGGGGGCCATTCGCTACGTTATATGCTGGCTGGAAATTGGGTCGGTCTACTTTAAGCCGGGATTAAGAGTTTACGGTTTAAAAGTCGCGGAAAAGTTAGGAACACCTTAGAATACTGGCGGCTATGTTAATTCACAAATAATCCAGAGACCGTTACGCGGGCGCGGGCAAGAGAATTTCGTAGATTGGGGGAAGAAACGCGAAATCGGCCAAACCCCTTTTCTCTTGGCAAAAGATTCATCTTCCATCTCGTGACGGAATCGCAATTATACGGTATACGACGAATAATAAAGAGTGGACGATCAGAAACAGAATACTTAATTACCTTCTTTGCTTCTAAAAATACACAGGAATTATCTTCCCTCGGCCATCACGCGAGATCGTTCAACCCTTCTCTCGAACATTTCCCTGTATTTTTAACGACAAAGAGGACGATTAAATGTGCGCTACGATCGCATCCAAGTACCTACAATACTTTGGTGTAACGACGGGGATGCGTACTTATTCTCAAAGTATAGAAAGACGTCGAACAAATTTTTCTGTCGTATCGCTTCGAATCTTCGCTCGTGAAATTCTCTCATTCGATTAACGTTACTCGGAAACCCAACATTTTTTAACGAAATGTGCAAACAGGGAAATGTCGTTCACAGGGTCGGCGAGTCATCGTTTCAAGTGTCCTGCGTGGCGCAGGGCAAACCCCGGCCAAGTGTTCGATGGTTGAAGGACGATCAAGAGCTCACCGCGGATGAGAGGCTCTACAAGGTGACTACAACAGCCTCGGAGGGTCACGGGAACGTGATCACCGTGAATTCAACGCTGAGCTTCCTGGGCCATGCCCGACCGCAAACGGACGAGATCGTGGCCAGCGATCGAGGCAAATACACCTGCGTGTTCGTGAACGAGGTCAAGAAGGTCGAGTCGACGATGATGTTGAAGGTGGAACACGAGCCTATCGCTTTGCATCAACACGGCAAAGTCGCGTATAATTTGAGGGAGACGGCCGAGGTGGCGTGCAAAGTGCAAGCTTGGCCGAAACCCGAGTTCCAATGGAGTTTTGGCACCAACGCGGCCAGTTTGCAAGGGTCATCGAGCGACGGTCACTACGAGATTTCCACGAGCAGCGACAACTACGACGTGTACACATCCGTGCTCAGGATAACCAACATCCGAGAGTTGGATTACGGAGATTACAGTTGCAGAGCGGCAAACGCTCAAGGTAGCATCACTTCGACCATTCGGCTGCAACCGAAAGGCGCACCGGAGAGACCCATCAACATCACGGCGATGGACGTCGGCCCTACTCACGTAGCTTTGCTCTGGGAGCTCGGTTTCGACGGCGGATTGCCCATCACTAAATACTTCGTCTCTTACAGAAGAGTACCCGGTGGTGACGAAATCGTAGCGCCGGACTGCGCCGTTCCTAGACCACCGGCTGGTCAGTGGCTCGAACTGGACTGTCGTCGATCTAATCCGTGTAACGTGACCAGTCTAGAACAACATCAGACGTACACGTTCAAGGTTAAAGTGTACAACACGAAGAACCACTCGGACTATTCCGACGAGGTAACAGCAACGACCGCGGTTGCCAAAATTCCGGCGCCGTTGAGAGTTAGCTACGATCCGGAGAGCGGGATGCTAGCCATCAGTGTCGGCGCCACTTGCCTATCGCTGGTGTCGTCGATTGAGAAGTTCGATGGGCCGTCTTCCTCCACGGATGAGTCGCAGTGGAGGATTCTCGACGAGTGGCCTCTCGAGGTACTCGGAAGCGCTCCTACTCAAAGGGAGGGTGTCCTGGATGACCTAGAATCTCTCAATACCGAACCTAGACTCAGAGTTAGATTGTGTCTGAAGGCGGATCGGCAAAAATGTGGCGAATACGCGGAGGCTGAAAGTGAGTAACCGCGTTTCCTTTTTTGCTGATTGTAATCGTATTGCATCATAACCCAAGGACCATACGGTACTGAACGGTTTTTCGTTTGTCACAGTTGGCCCTTCGTATATCGCACAATCTGGAACTCTTACAACACCGACGGTGATCGCCATTGTAATCAGCGGTATCGTGTTTCTGTTGTTCATTACGCTATCATTCTTCTTTTGTCGGTGTCGACGAAAACACGCCGCCAAGGCGAAAGACTACGAAATGGACTCGAACGCGTAAGTATCTGAATCTGTTTGGACGATTCGAGGAGAGTTCCAGCTACACGGTGCTCGAATGGGATTTCGATGTTGTTTGCTCGTACAGGGTTCGACCGAGCCTCGTCGCCGGAAACGGACAGCAGAGCCAGGCGCCGCCGCCCTACTACGCGGAGAACAAAGCCCTCGAACACAGTTTGGATCACGCGCTGGCCATGGAGGACTCCAAGACCCCGGCGTACTCGCAACCTGGCTACGGTTACCATCAACCGAACCACAACATCAATGGTAAGAATTTGCCGAAAACATAAGCGTTAGTGGCGTAACAATTTTAAAAAACTGGAAGAAGTTTGTCGGGGTGGAGAGGACGTATCTCGGTTCAGACGCGAATGGGAAAGATACGGTATAAAGTAGAGCGGTTTAACGATGTCTACCTTCCTATGACCGTACTTCTTCCAAAACTCCAACGATTACTTGCGTAGCGACGTGCAATTGCAATTTAGCTTTTCTTTCTTGCGCGATACTTACTCGCCCTGTACGGAGTAAATAAGTCACGCGACTAAAAATTGTCACAGTGCAAAAGTAACGTCCGCCTCTTTTCTTCGAAATTCTCCGTTTCTTCTTCTTACGCTCGTATTCGAGACATAGGAACGTCTCGGCCATTAACGTCTCGGCGTTTCTCGTCGCTTCGAAAATAACCGTTACTTCAACACCGAGCCAACAATTATATGCCTCGGACATGGTAAACAAGAACTTTTTACTCTTAGTTCGCCTAATAAATGGTAATTGATGCATTCGCGTTGACGGCAGGCGTCAACATGGGCTACATGGACAACAGCTACTCGAACTCGAATAACGGGGGCTCGGTGAACTCGCAAGACTCCATCTGGCAGATGAAGTCGGCGGCCGCGAACGGCGTTGGCCAGCCGTACGACCTGGCGGGCTACGCAACCACCGAGTCGGATTATCCGACCCACCCTCATTACCTCCCACAGAGGGAGGATTACCGGGAGAGCCATAATCTAAGTCGACAGCAGTTTTGCTCGGAACCATTCGCCACCGTCGTAAAGTCTCAAAAACACGTCGGTGAGTAGTATTCTTTAGTCGAACTCTCTCTCCCGTTTCCGCCGCGATCCTTCTACCCCGTTTCACCTCCCCTATCACCGTTTCCTCGACCCTTTCCCCACCTCACGCCCCGTTTCATTCCCTTTTATCCAGCCTTAGCCGACGCTCCACGATCGACCCACCACGTCCAGCGATGAGCATTCAATTCTATCTGTCGCAAGTTCTCGAACAATTTAGTTATACGGAAAGTTCGAATCGCCTTCCGAGCGTTATTCGAATCGAAAAATGTTTCAAGGTGTTTTCGACAGTCGTGACAGGCTTAATAGTCGATCGTACAAACTTGGCGGAGTTGCCGAAGCGGTTCGCCAGTCTCGCTAGTTTTCGGATATTAGAATTCCCGCCTGTTACCGATCGCCGATTTTATTTCTCTTTCGTTACGGAATTGTCTTATACGACATGTTTATACAGTGCCACGTACCGAATATAGGTGAGCGGTTTTAAACGGTAAAACGGGTACGAAGTTTCGAAGACGCGTGCCGCGAATTCTAACACCACCGGAATCACAATTTTTTCAATGAAGATGTTCTCGAATTACCCTTAAGTAATACAACTGTTCCAACTTGGCGATTGCGAATTCGAGACCTTTGCAATTGCCGAGAGCTTTTATCGTCGTACCACGTTCGATACGAGGTTCCTAGCCATTGCTATCCACCGCATCCTCTCTTCGCATTCCTCTCTCGTTCTCCGTGCACGTACATCGCCGCCACCGCTGCGTTCTTTTGTTTTCCTACTCTCAACGGCCGTTTGCCGATTGTTTGTCTGACAGATTCACCGTACGACGTGTCCGGTCTGCCTTATCAGGAGAACTACGACGAGGACGCGAAGCCACCTCAGCAGGTCAGCCTATCGTACGACGAGAGTCTCGAGTCGGGCTACTCGACCCCGAACAGCCGAGGACGCCGGATTATTCGTGAGATAATCGTTTGAGATCTGCCTACCGGCTCGCGAGCCGGAAGCACCCGCACCACATGGCTATAGCAGGAGGCCACTCCCACCGGAGCCACGTATCACCCGGTGGACCATACGCGCGATCCTCTCCGCCATAGGATGGAGATAGTGATCGAGAACCCCGTGGAATCGCCACCACCGCCGCCTCCTCCGCCGCCCCCGTTACAGCCGCTGACCATGTCTTCGTGGAACGCCATCGTCACGGCTCCATCCACCACTACGTTTTCGTCGTCTAACGCCGTGGCGTGCACCTCGATGCCAGCTGCTACGACCGTGATGACGATAACCATCGCCGAAAATCCCACCGCAACTCCCAGCTACCCACCCCCTGTACGATTTTCTTATCGAGAAACGTACGCGGCCAATTCGCTTCCGTTCGCCGGCGATCCGTACTCCGTGCGCCGCGGTCAACCTCGAGGAAGGTCGTACGACGATCCAGACGGAGCTTCACCGACGGTTCGACGCATCGACAAGTCTGGACTGTTAGGTATCACCGAACCGGAGGCGTCGTCCACCTTAAGAACCGGCTTGAGATCGCCAAGATTTCTTTCAGGAATGAACAGCGTCGTTTCCGGGATGCTGTCGCCTCGAAGATTCGAGTGTATCGGACAACTGGATCCGGTACCAGAGATCCCGGGACAAATTAGCCGGGCAAATGTGGCGCCTGGCGCCTCTAACGCGTTCCCCGTCGCGTCCACGACCAACGTTCCTCTGATCGGTATGGCGTCGATGATCGGACACGAAAGAAGAGACGGATGTCGATTAGATTCCTGCGAAACGTTGTCCGTCGTTGATCTGGCCAGGCCAACGAAGTCAGTTTCCTTCGATTCTCTCGAATCTCGTCACAGAATCGACCACACGGACGCGGGAACCACGTTACAGACTTTCGACCGTAATCTCGATGGAATCGAGTCTGCGAATCTGGACGTATCCGGCTACGCTTCGTCGTTCCAATTGCAAGAAAATTGCGAAGCTAGAGGGCGAACTCTGGGACGTTTGTCGAAGTTTGCTGTAGTCAGGAACGATCACGACAACACAGCGGACAGTATCGGCAGATATTCCGAGACATGCTGCAATTTTCCTTTCATCGCTCGCACGACGACAGCGTTCTCGGGTTTCGAGGGAACCTCGAGTCTGCCGACGACTAGAGTCACCACGACCACCGTGACCACGTCGACGGCGACGGTAGCGGTCTCCGCAATGCGGGAAACGGATGCGAATGAGAAACAGGAAGATGTCGAGGGGTCCAACAATCGCGCGCCGGAAGAGGTAAGAGCGGAAGCGGAGGGCTGCGAGCACGGGTCGACGAGGAACCTAATGAAAAACGAGGAATCTTTGGAGAGAACCGACGAATTCGCGGACAACGACGGGATCCAAACGCTACGAGTGATCATTTTGTCGGAACAATTGTGAAACCTAGAAAGCAGCTGATAATTTAGGTGGAAGAAGGAGGTCAAACTCGTTTCTCGCCGACCGATATATTGTTCGATGTGTATTATATTTAAGTAGCATGTAAGTACAAACCGCGACGAAGATGGACGATCGAGTCTTGAGAGAGAAAAGAATCTCACACGAAGGCTGACGCGATGCCATAAGAGGCCATAAACCTTTTCGAGAAGCAAAAACGAAGAAAAAATCTCGTGGAGCGTCGAGGCTCGAACGTGTCTCGCCGTTCTTAATAGAACTCGACACGTTTGAGTCGCGACGCTTTTACGCATTTTGTACTTTTATATCGTGGACGATGCCGCCGACTCGAGCGATGATCCCCGCGGTTCCCGCGATCGGGGACGATTTTTTCTGTAAATGTACCATAACTCGACTGCGCCGTGACGCGCTTATTAACATAAGCAATAAGTCTGACGTTCGACAGCGACGCGTAGGTGATACGCGTATTTTTTCAAGTCGAGAATCGTCGCGTTTTCGATGAAAAAAATAAAACGCACGCACGATCGTTTTCGCCTGGCTGGAATTTTCGAGCGTTCGTCTGTTGTAAATAACGGTAAACGTATCAGTACTTAACGAAGTGGGACACGGCCGCGGACAGGGCCCGAGGGATTCCAAAGAAATCTGAGAGCGCCTCGTTCTCCTTTCGTTCCGTGTATTCAATACGAACGAGAACGAGGGGAGAAGGACGATTAACCAACCGAAGAGAAAGTGGAATGCTCGGATGGCCCGTTACGTTCTCGTGTCTCGCGTTAGAACACCGCGGAGGGAGTACGCGGTTTCAGCCCGAACTAACGATAGCTACGCTTTTAACGTTGAAAGGATATTTCTTGGCTCGTGCATCTACCGTGCGTCCCCTTAGTTTTGTAGTATTAACGCGGCGTGTTTAGAAATCTCGCGTACGTAGCGACCTTCGTTGAAGTCCTTATTTTTGTACCGCTCTTGCGAACGCCGTCGACGTTCGCCGAAAAATCGTGTTTCAATTCGTGTTCTAGTACTCGTGTCAAATATACGCGCGCTATTAGGGAGACCGCAGAGATATAGAGATAAGGAAAGAGAGGAAAAGAGCGAGCAAAGGAAAAGGAGAGATATAAACAGGACCAGCCGGATCGTACGCGTTCGTTCCTTTCGACTTGTGATCTCATTTCTTCGCCGAGATACGAACATGATTTCTTTTTTAACGTTCGGGAGAACGGGCGAGCATTTTTATCGACCGCGGGACGGTGTCTCCTTTATTTGCTGCTAATAGAATTTCTTTTTAATTCTTGTTCTGATATTCCATATGTGTATATACATATAGACCGTTTCGTTTCCGAGATTATATATCTTGGACTTTCATTTACCTTTTTAAACGCAACAATTCGCGAATGAAGGAAAAAATGCAAAATTTTTCGCCGTTCCTCGAATCTTGAACCGTCTCCGGAAGCGATGGGAAATGACCGTTCTTCCGCTTCTCAACGACAAACCGATCGATTGACCGACCGACCAAATATTGTATCGCTTCCGAAACAGAAAGCGTATCGCGATAAGACACGCGCCTGTCGCGAGGTTTTCGCGTTGTCAGATAGGTCTCTACCGTACCATAAGTCGGTTCAAGTGATTGTTGCGCGTGCGATCGCGTGGTTACGCGCACTGACAAGGCGCTCGAAGCGTTGCGATGCGCGCGCACCACGGACGCACGCGTGTCGCGTGCAAATTTGAAATTGATATATATTGATCGACACATATGCATATATATCAATTATCGTCCATTATAGTTACGATATTATTACGAATTATTATTTGTACAAATTTTATGTTGCGATATAAAATAAACGACAAAACAACAAACTTTCTGATGTCTCTTAAATATCCACGAGTTCCAATCAAATTATTAAACTTGCCTCGAGGCGTATAATTAGGCTAATAGAGAACAAACGCTCTGTATGTACTCAGCTGACATCGAATATATAAACGAACATATCGATAATCCTTCGACAACACCTCGCGTCTCGCGTCTCTCATCCTAACTGCACGGACCTGCGCGTTTCGTACAGGTATGCAAAACAGTCTCGGTGTTTATGCCGGATTAGCCTGTTGTTCCTCGTTATGCGTGTAGGCTTTACAGTTATTTCTTTGCATGTATTAAGTTCCTACGAGTATGGAGACGATAATGTCATGGTGAACGACCTCCGGTCGCTCGTATCTCTCTGTATTTCCGTGGAACGTGAATTCATTCGTCTCAGGCGTAATTTTTGCGCACGGGTGGTATAGAAACGCACGAAACAAGGGGCAGATACAATCTTAACTCGTTCGATGGAAGTGTATCTTATTTGTAAAAAGAGTTCTCGCGAAAGCGACACCAGAAACGACGAAATTTTACGTGAAAAGCTCTCATCTCGTATCGAGAAGGTATCCGCTAGAGTTTCTCTTCCTAGAGAATCGATAGTTCGACGAGAGGAAGCACCGAGGCAAGTGGCATCGTCGCACGTGCTGCTCGAACGTAAAACGATCCGAAAGGAAATGCGTCTATCGAAGAAATTGTGACGAGCGTCGTTCATCTTTCCAAAACGAATGGGATTCGCAGATACAACGATCGTGGTTCGACAAAGACAGCGTGGCGCCGCTCGAACCATTGAATACGTAAATACTACGCGTTTTCCTCGCGATATTCATTTACGGGGCGCTGTCTGCATTTGCACCGTCCCGACCTTGATCCTGGATCGATCGGATAGTTTTTTCCGGTCAGGTAAAAGGAAACTCAAACATTCGACGTGACATACCTCCCCTCGTAATTAAAACGCTCTTCCATATTCATAACTCCGATATTCATTTCCTTGAAGCGACTTATCTATTTGTGTCAGCAGCAACAGCAACAACAACAGGGAACGATCGAAGGTTACTTTCGAAGTCAGATCGGTGACTTATTTCGCAACCATACATATCATACCATCGTTCACACGCATTAAACGACAGGCCGACCATCGAATCGTCGAATTCACTCGCCGGGAATAAAACCGCGAATCCCTTACCTCTTTCCCGGGTCCCTGTCAATCGAACACTACGACATTACGACAATGTTTCCCGTAGGCGAGCCTGAACTTGGCGTCTTTCCCAAAAACCACTGACCGAAAGAATCTTCTCGGCAGTTGCAACGCCACAGTCGCAAGGAACAGAGTGTAACGGCACGCGTAAACGCGTGTCCGCGCTAGAAGGCACCGGCGACTGTTGCGGAAGAAGCAAAGGACTGGTGGTATCGACCGAAGTTGGGATGAAGGAGAGGATGTACGAGAGCGCAGCCGCGTCACAGAACGTCAGCCAAAATCTGCGCGACGTCGTCCGTTTCTGTATTAACACGTTCCGAGCATTCTATGCCGGGGACGTCGGGGCTGCATTCACCACCGTTGCAGCCGCAACCGCTGCATCAGACGTCAAACGAGCCACCGCCTCCTCCTGCCGTGGGCCGAACAGTCTCGCGGCAAGGGAAGCGTCGCCGCGCGATCCTGCCATGGGCAATCTGCAAAGCGAGGCTAGAAAGAAAGGAAAGAAGGGCAAAGGGGCTGCGGATGGAACTGCGAGCACGCCAGGATCCGTAGCGGATGGTCTTGACGACGCGACCGACACCGGGGATGATGGAGAAACGGGTGACTCAGAGGAAACACCTGCTAGAAAGATGGAAGTATGTCAGAGACGTGGTGTGGACAAGCGACCGTTTCACAAGAGGCAGGCTCCGAAACCACCTGGATCTACCGAGAGGAAGGTCAGTTATAGGGAACGATTTGAATGGAGTTCCAGGTTCTATCGTGTTTTATTACGAAATGGTATGTCGGCTTTCTGTGTTCTTCGATGAGAAAAGGGGATGATGGTATACAAAACTCCGCCCCTGCTAAACGGTCGAATAATTGATTCCTGAAGTTTGGACTGATTGGAATTGCTACGGGTCGATTGGAAGTTTATGGTAATCTACCGGGTGTGTGTACGTGTGAAGTTAGTTGAAAGTCACACACTGGTACGTTCAGATGTTTTCGGAAGTCGAGGCTAACTGAAACGCTAGCACCGCGTTTCAAGCAATTTAAGTACGATATACATGATTCTACGATGTACGAAAGAATGTGATTTCTTGTGTAAAAGTTAATCGAACAAATTTGCCCATTTTTCTATACGATTCCAACCACCTGCTTCCACCATTTCGAAAAAATTCACTATTTCTTTGCAGATATCCTCCTAATGAAAGGAAAGATATATATATATATATATATCTAATCGGACAAAATCAAACGGCACAGGATTCAAAATCGATTCTTCAAGTACCTTAATATCGAAATAACTTGGAATTTCTTGATTCTTTATTTCAAATAGGTCAGCCCAGTTGTAGCAGAGCTTTCGGGGAAGAAGTCACAGGTACGAGAAAAACACGATAAAGAAGATGGATTTCAAAGAGCGATAGAACGAGTCGGGCTAACAGAAACGAAGACCAAAGAAAATTCATCGGAAACGCCATTGTTGCCAGCAACAAATCAGATTCAAAAGCAAGACCCTACGCTTCTGGTCACAGACTCATGGCGGTTGGCCAATCAGTGCATGGTTGTGACTGAGATTTCGATGCCACCTAGCCAAGAATCTTCGAGCGACAGTGTGTTTACCGATCCCGAAGAATTAGCCGGCGCCACGAATGGCGCCAAAGAGGAAGCAGCCTCGACGTCATTAGCGCTTGTTTTGAAGAGTCACGAGGTCGGACCGTCTTCCATGTCCCCGCTATTCGGTGAGCGGAACTCGTATCTTCTCTTATTGGTAACCTCAATACGAGATTTAAAAATGAGTTACAGGACGTTTCAAAGTATATGGCCCGATGGTTAAAAATGGCATTTCGATGTCGGTTTAACAAATTTTTTTTGTATCAGCTTGTCGTAAACGATAAAATGTAGTTTTAATTACGTAATTACGATAGCTTACTTGCTCGGAGAAATGATACCGCGTACTCTCAAACGATCCGTAACTTCATTTTAATTTCTCAATCAGGAAACGAGGCAAACGAGAAACTTGTTTACTCGCGAAGCGCCGGTAACGATGTACAACCGAGAGTAATAGGTATTCCGCTTCGATAAAGCTTCGATAAGAAACGAGATAAAGTTTATCAGGGAGGCGTGATTTCGCCACGTGTCGCACTCGTGTTTCGCGATGTAGCCCGTTTCAACATCGAGCGATGATCACGTTCCCATTTTGAAAGTGAAATTCGTCGGGACGTCGTAAAAAATTTCATCGTTAGCCATTCAATATGACGTGGGCAGCTATCGAGGTGGCGTTTCTTCCGAATAGTTGCTGGCCTCGAGATCGTTTTTACGGAAAGGAGCATGTTTCGAGTAAAGGCGAACTGTATAGATATATGATTGGCAATTATCTCGACGCTGTCAGAGGTTAACAAGGCGGCCAACATTTACTTATCGCGCGACATTTTCCAAATTACGGAAAACGAGCACAGACGACGACGGCAAGGCGAACGCTGTGGATCGCTGTTGAGTTTTCGTGGAAATCCAGTTACGATGTGAGCCTAAAGTCGGAAAAGTTCAGAGTCACGTGCAGATAAGAGCAGCCGCCAATGCCGGACGAAGGCTGGAACGTCGTCGAGGCCAAAAACGAAGTTGTCATTAAACCGTACTCGATCAGTGAAAGTTGCACAGGTTCGATGTTTGTCTCGTTTCCTCGAGTTTTGCTTGATTTTGAAACGAATGATCGGGTGAGACTGCATGGTAGAAAACGTGCAATCGACGAGAAGAAGTAGGGAAGAATTTAAAAATATTTTAATCTTTCAGAACGACGAATCGTTGGAACGTTAATCTCGGCGCTGCCGGATCAATTGAAGTCGATACTTACGGAAGCCGAAGTCAAACAATTTGCGGCTGGAATATATTCCAGACTTGTATCGGATGGTATTATCGGATCAATTACGCTTGATGATGTGACGCGGAATAAGGAGCTTACAGTAAGACGTCTGTTCGTTCTAGTGGATGTCAAAGATCATGTACTTAAAAACAAAATAAACAAACGTGCCACTTGTTTCAGGAAGATCAGTCCCAATGCAAAGATACGCAATCTATATCTGCCAGTTTAACTTCCCAAGGAGCTTCCGCGAAAGACCAACAAGATTCCGAGAAGGAGTCGCTGAAACGGGAACTCGAAAAACTTCGAGAACTAGCGAAACATGCAAACAAAACTACTCAAGGTAAATCCACGCAGACATCTCCTACGACAACTTTCCCGGAAGCAATTTCCGAAGATTTATCCAAAGGGAAATCTTCTGGAACGCTCGGTTCATCGTTGGAGAAGACTATCGTTCAGGATGCGACTTCTCAAGAGCAATCTTCGAGTGCCGCTTGCTCGACATCAGTCGCAAGTGGTTCGAAGGACGCGAAGGCTTCCGGAAACGACACGACACCGGGCCATGTTACTCGATTATCGTTGACCCTAACTTCCCCACTGCCACAAGCTTCTTCCCCGCCTGCATACTCGAGTGCACCTCCTCCTCCGCCCCCACCACCTCCTCCACCCCCATCGCCCTTCTTAGACTATCGTTCTCAGAACAGTTCAGCCTCCGTTTCTCAACCATCTTTCTCCATCCCACCCCCACCTCCGCTACCTGCCTCCACCACTCCGACGCAATCGTTTACGTCTCAACGAAGCATTACTTCATTACCAACAGTTCCACCGCCTCCACCGCCTCCACCGCCTCCTCCCTTACCGCAGCCGACCTTACAACCGATGACAGGTGAGATACAAGCAGCACCACCTGCACCTCCTCCGCCTCCACCACCTCCATCCCCTACACCCTCGATCTTAAGACAGACGTGTTCCATACCAGCTCCACCGCCTCCGCCACCGCCTCAGACACCTCTATTTAACTCGATACCTCCGCCGCCTCCACCGCCTCCACCGCCTCCACCTCCGCCACAACCTTTATCCTCTGCGTCAACTATCAGTCGATTAGACTCAGGACCACCGATTCCTCCTCCTCCGCCCCCACCGTTTCCCCCAGCGCCCTCGATCGGTACGGTGTCCGGAGGACCGCCGCCACCGCCTCCTCCTCCCACGCCTATGATGGGCGTGCCGCCACCTCCGCCACCACCTTCGATCGGAGGCATTCCCGGTGGACCACCGTCTATGCTACGACCGCCGCC
Organism: Bombus huntii; assembly: GCF_024542735.1. Taxonomy (NCBI): domain Eukaryota; kingdom Metazoa; phylum Arthropoda; class Insecta; order Hymenoptera; family Apidae; genus Bombus; species Bombus huntii. The sequence continues at coordinate 3,313,933 of NC_066244.1, forward strand.
TATGGGTATACCCGGAGGTCCTCCTCCGCCTCCGCCTCCGCCAGGAATTCAAGGACCATCGCAAGGACCTTGCCCTTTACCCGCACCTCCGGTTGGAGGTTGGTACCCAGTCAGCAGAGCGTGTGAGTAACAGGACAGGACTTGTCTACGAGACACGCTGCCGATTTCGCGATTATCAGAACGATCTTCCTCGTTTAGACATGAGAAAAGAGCCGCTCTGTCCCGAGGTTCCTATGAAACCGCTCTACTGGACCAGGATTTTGGTACCAACGGAGGTTGTAATACCAACGGGGCGTGGTTCCGTCGACGCTTCAGAATCGGCCTTTCAGGTACTTGGTTATAACACGAGCAGAAGAGGAAGAAGAGTTGTTAAGTCAAGGTTATTAATTGTATTCACTCGATAGATTCCTCTGTGGGCGGAACTAGAGGAAGAGAAAAATCTGGATATGAAAGAGTTCGCCGGCCTGTTCTCTCGTCAGGTGACCGCCAGAAAACCGGTCAAAAAAGCGGACGAGGCTTCGAAACCATCTAAGATACAACCAGCAAAGATTCTCGACTCGAAACGATCCAAGACCGTGGGCATTTTGGAGAAGAGCTTGCACGTAGACTTCTGCGAGGTTGAGAACGCGGTTTACAACTTGGATACTAGTGTGGTTAACCTTGAGGCGTTGCAGCAGATATACGAAATCGTAGGTATTCGAAAATTATAAAACGTATAGTTTAAGATTTTTCTTTATATAATATAAACGTTGCGTGATTTAATCGCTCTTAGAGGCCAACGCAGAAGGAATTGGACGAGATAAAAGCTTTCGAGGAGAATAATACGGACATTCCTCTGGATCGACCAGAGGTTTTTCTCAAAAAATTGTCCAGTATAAATCACTTCTCCGAGAGAATTGCGTGTCTAATGTTTCAAGCGGAATTTCAAGACGCGATCTCGTTCGTTGCATCGAAGTTAACAAATTTACGAAGCACGTGCGATTTTTTACGGAATTCTACTTCTCTGAAAAAAGTGATGGCGTTAATTCTCACGCTCGGCAATTACATGAATGGCGGAAACAGGACGCGAGGGCAAGCCGACGGTTTTGGTCTGGAAATTCTAGGGAAGTTGAGGGACGTGAAGTCAAATGTACCTGGTATTACGTTACTTCACTATGTTGTTAGAGCGAGACTAGCTCAAGAGAAGGATCACAACTTCGAAGAACCTTTGCCGTTACCGGTTCCGGAACCGGCAGACATGGAGGCGGCATCGAACATTAATTTTGAGAATGTCTCGGCCGAGTTAGAAAGATTAAAGAAGGAACTTCAAGGTGAAAATCTATAAGCGTTCATCTTTTTTTTTTTTTAAATTCTACGCTGAAATTGTAATTTTTCTATCTTTGTACTCTTTTTTTCTTTTTTGTATTGCAGTATGTACCGAAAAATGTGAAATCGTCGTTGAAGCGGATCCCGAATCGTCAGGACCGTTCAAAGAAAAGATGGATGCGTTTTTCCGCGTGGCAAGAGCAGAATTGGCAAACGAGCAGGAAGCTTTGCTCGACGCGAAGAGCAAATTCAAGGCTGTGATGCAATTCTACCAGTACACTCCTAAAGGCGCGAAGAACCTAGACGCGGCCGATCCGAGCGCGTTCTTCGTCCTCTGGCTCGGTTTCTGTCAGGACTTCAAGGTACATCATCCGTCATATTTTATTCCCTCGAATTTCTTTATACTTGTATAACGGATTTCGTAGGATATCTGGAAAAAGGAGCAACAACGAATAAGAAAGGAACGAATGGAAGAGATGAGAAAGAAATACGGAAGTAAAGCAAAGGTGGAAAAATTGAAACTAAGCGCCACGGGATTGAAAGCACGGATTCAAAAGCTCTCACGAAAATAAATAAATAAATTCGATATCACGAATACATCGATAGATGCGTTATAACGAGTCGAACGAATACGACTATTCTCGTCTTCGAGCGAGGATAGCGTCTGGTTGTCACGAATAAAGATAGTTTATGGGATCGATCGATCGATCGTCCGTTCCGTTCGGTCCGTCCCACTCTTTACGGCACTAATTTCGTCGAAACTAAAACGAAATAATAATTATTGTTGTAGATATATTTGTTGGCATGAATTTGTTATATTGTATATAGACTGGTTAAGTTTGCGTCTAATTTATAAATACGATTGTTCCGCGAATGAAGAAATCGAAGTAATTCTAATAAACGATACTTTTTACACGAGTCTTCGATTTTTTTCTTCTGTTTAACTCGATTCTCGACGAAAGGATATGGGGGAAATTTTTCATGTTGATTTTCTCAGTTTCATCAGTTTTTTTTTTCTTTTTTTGGTGTCAAATGCGTGTGCGTTTGCGTATATTTTTTCCACTGTAATTAGTAGCGACGATACAGAACCTTCAAGTAAAGCGAAAACAGAGATTAACATTTAAGAATAGTTAATAGATTAATCGCATCATCGTACGAATCGTGCTATCTCGCGCGTTAATTATCGCATTCTAAAACGTAAAAAAATGGGGAAGAAAAAGAGGGGAAAAACGCTCGGAAATGCCTTTCGCAAAATAGATACATCGTTTGTAAAGCCCGATAGGTATAAAACGGGCATTTGCCGTTTATCTTTTCTTTTTTCCTCTTTCATCTTGGACGAAGCGGCTACGATTTCGATATTAAACGCGTTCTCTGTTCGCCTGGCCGACATTTCTAAGGGCCCGTCCGGTTCATCCGTGCGTCGGTTCACTTCGGTAGGCAGGTACGATTCGCGCAGAAGCGGTTTACGGCGATAGACCTAAGGCAATCGTTGCGTGTAGCGTAATTTGTGTCTTTTATTTTTTAGGAAATTGTCTTATTCGCGGAGTGGTTCCCGGTGCGACACCGACCCGGAGAATCGAGCAATATGTACATATACAGCGCGCCTACTATTTTCCTGTTGATATCCTTTCGGTTTCGTGTTGCTCTTTCCGTAGGGCCCTTTCTCCATCAGTAAACGAGAGACAGAGAGAAAACGATTGTAAAAGAAATAAAAACACGACGATCGAAAGAAAACGAAACAACGAAAAAGATCGACCGAATCGATCAAGTCAGCGACGCGGGACCTGGCGTACATCGCATCGTCGAATTCTGTGATTCTTGAATACGCATACATTGCGGCAACGGTTTTTACTTTTCGAAACATGAAACGTTAATCATCAGTGTTACTCGACCGGTAAAAACCTAGTCCTATGGATAACGTAAAATTACATTTACATTAATAATGATCGTTATCGCTATTCGCAGTAAAGAAAATTTATTACGAAAGAGTTAATTGGTACGCTCGGTCGCGGAACTTATGTCTAACTCGTACGTATCGTCCTCCTTACGTACAACCGACGTCCACTTCCGCAATAATTTTGTTTCTTTTTGGATCGCTTTGTAACCGCGTCCATTCTATCATCTCCTCATGTTTCTATGCATTTCGTTTCTCTTTCTTCTTTTTTACAAAATATTTCAATAATATTAAGCTCTTTCACTCGATTCGGACGTCCCCAAGAAGAATATTGGCGTTAATTATCCGAAGCAGCGAAAGCTAGCAACGACACGAGCAACTCTCTCGGGTAACGGCCTTGCGCATTCGAATCTATTCTTACTATATATTAGAATATCCTAAGCGTCGACGTGTTCTCGTTTCGATCGCCGACGATCGCAGCTTTTCAGAAATGTTTGGCCTTTCAGTGACTACGATGATATCTGCTGACTATAATCGGAATGGCGCCCGTTGGTCGATCGGCGTTGGTTTGCCTTTTCGTTTAGTGGCCGGTGTGGTCGATACGGACGTATCCGATGCTCCAGAAGGTTTCCTGGATAGCTTCAAAGAAGGCGGCAGTGGCGTGCTCGATCCACTGGACGGTGTCCTTGTTCTATAGAAAAATCAGTAGTTTGTGTTATACTAGATTCTCACAGTTTACGGATTGAACACGATCGATTCGTTGATCGAAATCGATCGGTCACGCGAACAAAAAATACGCAGATTGGTCGATCGGCTGCGTATTAAATATAAATGCGTGTAAATATTGCCGCTATGTCCGTCTGGGTTCTTTAAGGACGGTCCGCGTGATCATAATGATATAAGCGACAAACTAGATTACGTGTAAACCGAATCAGACCGAAACGATGATTACCTAGCTCGCTTAACGGCCGACGAGGTGTTAGTTGCTGAATTTGTACACATCGAGCTGCTCCTATAGTGTTAGAAAACAAACACGATACCATATTATTAAGTAGATCTTAAGCGGTGCTGCAGGATGAAATACAGCCGTTAATAGGGCGAAGCTGCAAATCAAACGTTGTGATAATTGTGCGAACACCGAAGGCAAACGTATAAAACATACACGTTTGCGATCGGTGTTAAGTAATTTTCACCTGAGCAGCGCGATCGTTCATCGTCAAATACAGATCTTTTCGTTGAACGATTGCGTTCGTCGAGAAGCATTTACTTACTTTGCTATCGTAAACTCGCTTCCTATGGAAACGATACTACAATATGTGAAAGCATTAAAAAAAGTACCAAATCAAAAAGGATATTCCAATGCGCATGCAAATGACATCCAGTGCAGAAAGAAAAAAAAATCAGAAAAGACGTGACGGTGTTAATAAGAGCAGGAAAGAGTTCAGCCATACCCGGTAGAATCGGTAGAAACCGTCGAGTAGTTGCTTTGCGTAGAATGAGTGGAAATATTGCTGGTCGTCGATTGTGGGGATTTTATATCCGTGCCCACATATACGGGGATCCTCGAACGGCTAAACCATCACCATTCAATTAATCAGTTAATCAACTATCGTACGCGGTATACCTATCGCGCTCCCCTTTTAGCTTTTTCGACTGATTTAATCGTTTCCTTCTTCCCTTTGACATGCCGCGAAAAAAAGCACGAGTAATTAAACCGAGATAACAGATAATCCAACAGAAAATAAAAATGAATGGAAAGAAAACACCTCCATCACCACTGCGAGCATTGCCTACGCGATAGAGATATGAACTTAGAAGAGTGGTTACATGATACGAGGCACCGTGATTTAGACAGTCCACCTTAATAGCGCTATGTATGTAGTATATAACATGTGACAAATGAAGCTAAAGCCAATCGCCAATTTTGACCTCGATTCCATAATTGTTAATTTAGTTTACCTGATCGGTGTGCCGACACCAGTCAGGGTTGGAATGCTCGAAGCTCTATGGATCGTGCCAAACCTAAAAAAATGTTATTAACTAAACTTACGTTAATCGTCGTTAACTGACACGTGAGTACCGAATGGTTAATAGGCATGGCTCTAAAACCGTGGTCTCTGCTTTCTCTAATTCTAAATTATTCGCAGATTTCGTTCGTCGGAAAACGAATAATAAAAAAAGAAAAGGAGAAACAGATGAAAAAAGGGAAACGAAACAAAAAAGGAAAAACAAAACGGTAAAAAATGAACAAAATGCCGGGAGAACGAACACCGTATCTTGCACACGACACGTCGATCAATATCATTCCAAGATTATAGGAATACGAGATGCGAAATAGGTCACGATACATACGACCGTCGTTAATGTCTCTACCACGAGAATTGACGATGCGACAAAATCATCTAGATTCGACAAGATGCGAGGTTAGTTGATCGCAGATAAATTTCTGTATCTTTTTTTCAGATAAACACACGGGAAAACGGAAGATGTCGGTACAAACCTCGCTGGAACACCACTGGCAGGACTAACCAGGCCGGTGGGCGTTCGAGGTCGTGAACTCGAACCGTTCACCGATAAGCGCTTTCCTGACACACTATTGTGTCTGCTAGAAGTAGGAGTATTCCCTGTCGTGCTGACTGCCGTTCTGCGTGGAATGCGGCTCACATTTGTCGAATCATCTGAAATTAATAGAAACACAAAGAAAGTACATATTCCAAATATTAAAACGAATAAAAGCTTGTTGATCTTTCATAAGTACCTACCAGTACTATCTAACGATTGTGTGGAACCATAGCGACTCGGTGGTTTGCTTCCTTGCCTGGATGCGGGCCTACTTCCGGGTCTACTGGTTGGTCTGGACGTTGGTCTCGAAGCTGGCCTACTGGATGGTCGACTACCGCCTGCAGTTATCGAACGATGAATATAAAATTACCCCAAAAAATTGACTAAAAAATGATTTAAAATCTAGGATAAAAACATTTGATAGAATTGTTTACCCGGTGTCATAGAGCTTCTGTAGGGTGTACTTGTTTTCCTGGCGGAGCCAAGCTTGAAGGAGCTCTCGTTGTCGCTTAGGCTGTCCGGCGTTCCGGCGCTCAACGAAGAGCGCGATGCTCGCGACTGTCCCATGGGAACGCTGCGAGCGCTGCGTTCCCTCACCTACGCGATAGAAAGCTCATCTTGATTAAGCGAACACGGACGGGAAACCAAACGGAAAAATGCGTTCTACCAGAGGAGGCGAGTACACGGTAGAAATAGAGAGGCAAACAAACAGATAGACAAATAGCGAGAATTGTTTGAACCGGTCGACGCGCGAGTGGGACGCGCCGATACTGTTAGTTGAAGCGATACACGTCGAATCGCAAGGCGGAAGGAAGCGAATTCAAACGATAAAAAATAAATATTTTAATTGGAAAAATTACTTTTTCTTTTTCTTCCTTTTTTTCTCTTTTTTTTTTGTACTTAGAGAATTACAAATTTCCTTCCGCCACGTGACGTTTGCATCAGCGATATCGCGAAGAAATCTGATTCTTTCTTTCCGCGGTGCTCCTCGGTCGTTCGTATATAACCATTCAACGCCACCGATGCGAACTAGAAACCGATCGATCGATTGAAGGAAGAAGTATAGAAAAAAACAAAACAAAAAGACCAGTGAAAAAGATAGAGACCACCGTGGTAGCTCGAGAGAGATAGACAGCGACTTTTTACGTCTAAGGAAAAAAAAAGATCCATGCAAACTTACCAGAGGAAGTTGGGACAGATAGAGTAGCTTATGATGGTTCGAAGTATCTCCGATCAACGCCACTATGCACGCACCAATACAGCAATACAGGAGATCGTTATGCACATATTCGATACAGTAGTTCACCGTATCCGCGAATCGCGTCTCGCGAAAAACGTTACACGTCCTACAACGTTCGGCACCCTCGATATTCGATCCAGAAGAAAATAGTAACAAATTCTAAGCGGGCGAATATAAAAGAGATCGAGGATACCGATCGTTTTGAAGACGAGCTGGAAGAATTCTCGGTTCGTCCTACGAGGAAGGGGAGATCGTTCAGAGGCATCCAATTTAAGAAATTAGACACGGCAAATTAGGCTAACGAACGTGGAAACGAAAGACAGTATAAAAAACCCCGAGAGCTACTGCGAACTCGAAACGAAATTTCGTTTTACGCGTTCAGTGTGATACATGCGCCGGCTCTTTTAAAAATATCGTCCCGCGAATCGGCCTAAAAACCATGAAAAGTACGATCGTCGAGCTAAACTACCATTTCTACCGCATGCATAGATGATTCTCGTTAAAGCGATGATGCCATGAGACGTGGGGGATGTTTCGTCGTGTTCATGTACGCGCGCATCGCCATGAGAATCGAACGACAATACTTGCGGGAATGCTGAGAGCAGCGGTAGCGGTAGCAGTAGCGCAAATTACAAAATATACGTATATATATATATATATATAAATGAAAAACACAAGAAACAGAGATCAAGAATCGGGACAGCGAGATCGGTACGATATAGTCGGGCGTTGAAATCGTGAACAACGAGTCGTTCCCATCGGTCGTCACACGATGCTGAGGAACGTGATAAGCGCACTCGAGGAAGACAAATCACTATCACCCCAAAAAAAATAAAAAAGGAAACAAAGAGAAAGAAACAGAAAATAAAGATGAACTCGATAGAAAATATAAAATAAAACGGTTAATCAATTGTATTGGATAATACAATGTGTGTCACACCATCGACAGCAGAAATTAAAAGAGTAGACAGAGTTTTCTTATTTACCCAATGATAAGAGGGGGCGTGCATGTGGAGGGGATACGAGCACGGGAGGTCCTCCTTTTGCCTCAAACTCTCAAAAATCGGCGTCAGCTGGTTCATAAACTCCTCCGCTACACCATAAACGAAAATTTTAGGAATACACCGGTCGTAAATGTGGCGAAAGCACCGGTTTTCTCACGTTTGTCCGTCGATCGAACGAATATTGGATCTTTCGACCGATCTCTTACGAATTCCTCCAAGCTTTTTTCGCATATATATAAAACACTATTTTATAACAGCCTTGATATATTCATCGATCAAAAGCTCCATATTCGCTCTGTCAAGTGGACAGATCACTGGAATATCGAGGAGATTACGGCGATGTCGAGCACGTTGCTGGAACCGACGTCGAACGTTGGATTCTAACGATTCAATGTACAGATTCTGACAGAGATAGAGATAGAGAAGAAAAGAATCGTCAGGAAAAAAAAAAGAAAAAAAAATAGTGATAGATTCTCGTGAAATCGCATCTCCTGAGGTGAGGTACTCTCTGTATTCCCTCGGCGGAATGAAGCGCCAAGGATCGTCCCGATTCACTGCACGACCCGTTCGATCCCGATTTCGAGGGCGTATCAGCGTGGCTAGGGCCGGGAGATATTTTCGGGGACTTGATAGGCTGAAAACCAAAAAGGACCTCGGAGTTGAGCCGAATGAGGGACAGGAATGGCTGAAAGCAATTACCTCGAGGTGCAATTGGCTGAGCTAAGGTAGCTGTAGGTGCGACGATTGCTACCACTTCGAAAGCTGACATGCTCACATGCGAGGATAAAAAAGAATGAGTCCAGAAGATTGGAAAGAAAAACATAGTCCCTGATTTCCTCGGGTCAGTGGTATAATACTTACCTAAATCACAGCGAGGTCGTCGATCGAGCTTAGGCGTATATAGACCAGAGAGAAAGATGACCGGAGTAAAGCCGAGATAAGTCAAGAGATATAGAAACGACATGAGGGAGAGGGATCTACGATGCGTGCGATCGTTGCGATCGATATCGAACTAAGGAAACTCCGACAACATCATTCACCGTGGAGCATCGATCGGCTTTTGGGCGGCTGAACGGATCAACGAACGATCCAGCGGTCCAGGTTGCATACATTTTCTCAAACCACCCTCAAACGGGCAGACTCGAGCACGCGACTCGATGACATGAAAAAGATATACAAATGTTTAGGCCTCGTTCACGCAGTTACTGCGAATTTGAATGCACGAGTGGCGATAAACAAGTAGCAAGGTAGCAACCTACGTTGAGAGTAGGAGTTATACGTTCACATAAACAGATTGTTAACACGAAAAGATTAGTTGCCTCGACACGTGTGTGCCGGGTCTCGCATATCTACGCAAAGGAGGCCATAAGGTTCCCCGGATCGATCCCGGACCATGATATCGAAATTCGTCAAATTGCGAAATTCAAACGAAATGAATGACTTTCGAATGAGTTTGGAAACTCGACGATCGCGACCTAAAGGATCGATCGAGGATACGAGAGAATGATGATACACACACGTTACCTTGGTGATGGGTCCGGCATTCGCGGATGAGATTGGCGTACGCTGCAGCGTCGAGGTTGGGCTCGGTTTCGATCTGAACGCCGTCATTGTCTGGCTGACGCCATCCGCCAATATGAATTGTTCTCGCAGCTCGATATTCGTTCTTCCCTTGGCTACAGTGTGTTGCGTGCACGCAAGTTAGAAGGAAGGCGTTACGGGATATGTATCGCAGGGTGTCGAGAAAGGGAGCGCGGGGCCAGAGTACAGAAAATAGTATTTTTTTACAAAGAGACAGAGAGAGAGAGAGAGAGAGAGAGAGAGAGAGAGAGAGGAGATAAAACGAGCGTAGAAAGAGGTAACAATATATAGAGCAGATAATTAACGGGTAGCCGAGAAATAATAGAGGAAACATAGTATAAATCAGAGCGATCAAAGATATACAGAATACGTAAAGCGATCAGATATACGTAGGTAGGGGCGTAGTTACAGCGGCGTTATCGAGTAATCATGCGCGTTATCAATAGCGACAGATTAAAGAGCCGATTTGGTCGAGTTTTATCGTTGCGAGGTGTTTGAGGTGTCGTGCACAGAGAAAGTTGGAGTTGAGAGTAACAGAGTAGAGAATGTATAGGTTATTGTAGCGGTAATAGCGAGAGTAGATAGTAGTAGCGATAGTAGCGGCGGTAGTATCAGTTAAAAGGCAATGATAGCGGCGCACGCGGTATGTTCATGTGCGAGTGTACGGTAGAACAAAAAAGAAACAAAATACAGTGTATTATAGAATATTCGTCCGACGATAATTGTGAAAGGTTCGAGTGATAATTAAGGATAAAAATCAGACGGATATCGTGTTGACACGATAAGATTCGAGGAATATTTTTGAAACGTTAACCGCTTTGATTTCATATGAATTCAATTATGATTCCCCATTATTTATGTATAATTCCCAGTTAATTATGCTATTAGAAAAGTGATCGTATGCCATGCGAATCGTGTCGACGTCGAAAGTCAACTAGTTAATTAATTTCAGAGCGTACGCAGATAGTCAAATTCAATCTGTCTTCGACTAAAATCTAATTAGAGACCGGGTAAATAAGATTAGCTGACTTTTGACGACGACGGTAGTAAATGATAAATGAGATATCTCGATATACACGGAACCCTTGTCGAGTAAAAGAAAAAAGAAACGTGAATACGGCTTTGAAGAAACGGATTTTATTATTTCGGTATGTAATGGAAGAGGAAGATGACTGAGAAAGGTAAGACGGTTCTATCTTGACAAAGTAAACGCGAGATCTACGCGAACACGGTTTAAGATTCTCCGTTAGAACGATTCAAAATCAGAATTCCGCGTTGCATGCCACTTTACTTACACACAAACACACACACACGAAGTCTTCTGCTCGACAAACAAACATGAAAAGAAACTAAAGTACACAACAAAACTTGAACTCGTTGCGAAAAAGCAAACTTATGTACACGTACAAAACACGTACCATGCAGGATGTTCATTTCGTGGCCAGTACGATCGCAAAATACATTTTTGAAGATGCTCTTCTTTCTGTTTCATAGAGCGTAAAAAGAAATGTGAGAAAAGAATATTTTTTCTTTGGAAAAAATGTAACGTATGGACCACGAATTGAAATTATTCCCATATAAAAAGATCCTCACCGAGCGGACACCAACCCTCATGTTGTTCCGGTTTGTTAGGGTCCGGTATCGGCATTAGAAAAACTTAACGAGTTAATTACGATTTGAGGACTTTAGTTGGTCCGTTTCTTTGTCTTTTTTAATGTAAAGTAGACGAAGGCATGCAATACTGAATGAACTGAATGCGTAATTAAAAAATGTACACGTAATGAAATCGGGGAAGTACGTCGATAAAATTGTGCGCAATAAAAGATGAAATGATTCGACGGAACAAGGTAGAATGTTGTTATTTTGTTCGTTAAGGTTGGAGATCAGAGGGACTGGCAGAGGATGACGTTAGTTACGTACAAGTGACAAGCAATATGAATCTCCTAAGTATCAAGATACATTATAATCGCTTTAGTCAACTTGCTAGTCAACTGAACGATCGAGTTCCACGAACTTGTTTTGCAAAACCTAATGCAACAGAATCGGCCAGAACTTGTAACGATAAAAAGAAGATAAAACTGAATATTGAAGTAATTCGTGGAACGGAGAGTCGTTCGTTGTGATCAGTGATTAAGGTGAAATGAAAATCTAGCGAGTACGCAGGTAGATATTACGCGAAGCGGAGGTCGTACATAACGAGCACACGCTTTCTTCTTCTGCTCATATACACGGTGTTAAAAAACTCGCGTAGAGTCGATTAATGATTAGTCACGCTCACACTTTGTACCTCAGGAGCTGAGATCGTACACGTATACCAAATGTAGGTGAATACATAGCATCAACAAAAATGCGACACAATGGAGAGAAATGAGAATGATCGCGCGGGAAGAATCGATGAGGGGGTTCGTTAGTGAGACAATTTGATGAATGAAATATTTTTTTAGGATACAAATGTTACACGATCTGTTTTTTTGTCAATGAACGCGTATACAAGTAAATATTTATTCCCGAGGCAGCGGAAAGTAATTGAGTTCGATTTTTCTTTCTTTCAATTTTACAATTTCGGTACCCTTATCAAAAAGACAGAAACAATAAAACTCAAGGTAAGAAGCATATAACGTTAATAAACGTATCTCAAACAAAAGGACAAACAATTAAATCCCACACGTCTGTTTAGTTGGTAAAAAAAATATAAACGCGTTTAGCTGCCTCTTTTGGATGAGGATAAAGGATAAGGAAATAGTGAAGTTTTACTTTTGATTAAGACCCGATCTATTTGTGTTACGTCCAAAGGTTGGTAGGGGCGAAACGGAACGGTCGAAGGAAAGTTTGTAAAGACTCGTTGTTATAGTAAAGAAAACCATTCAAAATTAGACCAGGAAAAAGTCCGTACTCATCGATTCCGACGGCATAATTCGGCGATAACGAAGTAGAGAAAAAGAAAAACAGACAAATTAAATGAAAGAAACACTTACCGCGGCAAGGATCATTTTTTAATAGAAATTCGTCCAATGCTACCCATCCACCACCGACTCGTACCATCACGGTCGATCGTAGAATCCGTACCAACCGCAACTTTTGACTGTCTCCAAACTGAAAATCAGATATATTTTCGAATTACAAAATCTCCCCAATCGTAAAGTAGAAATTAATTTCGAATATATACCCTATATTTTCCTTCGCCAACTTGGAATACACGGAATTTCTGGCGACAAGTACAAAGCATCACCAATCGTTTTACTTCATCGTGAATCTTGTCAGTGTCGTTATACGTTCTGCGTTCCTCCCAGTCTGGTCTTAGAGCCGCGATGAATTCCTTCCAATCTATCAATCCTTCACCGTGGCGATCGAACAAATCTGCGACCGCTCCCATTTCTAACCGTGAAGTCTCGAATTCTTTGCGAATAAATCATACTCATGATGTTATATTTTGTTATCAAAAAAATTTAACAAGTTAAAAAAGGAACTCACTGGTGTTCATGATTCCTTGAATGAAGTCCTCGCGTGGAATCAGTCCGTCGTTATTCTTATCCATTTTCCTGAAGAGATCTGTTAATCTGGACTTTTTGTGGTTCATGAATTTCAGGAACTGTAATGGGACAATTTTAGTGGTCGGATTACAAACGAAAGACGAGTCAATATTAATGATTCTTTCTTGTATACTCACTCTCTTGCGCCAATCTTCCCAGCTGAAGTTTGCGACACGGTCCAGTTCTTGGATATAATTATACTTATCCTGTAAACGACGTTGACGTTCCCACGCCAACATCCAAACGTGTCTCCACCTGTCCCACAGCAGTTTTACTCTCGGACTACGGAATTCCGGTTCGGCACCTTTGCTATATGGACCAAAAAATTACGTCAATACCTCCGTTCCTCGTCGCGAATTAAATAAACAAAGCATGTAAGGCAAAGGAAGCCGATGAACGATAAAATATGTAAATCACCAGAAACGACCTCCACAATGATTATTCAAAACTTAACAGATAAAAAAAGCACGAATAAGAGAAGATGGAGAAGGAAAGAAAAGAAATGAAATAATCTATGAAGGAGAATTGTTCATCCATAACACGACCGACGCGATCGATTAAACTGCAAAAGATAAATAGAAAGATAAATGGAAAAGTGTGTTAGGGGTTTAAAGCAAAGCACGGATGATTAGGAAGAATCGAAGTAACGGTAGGTGTGACGAACCTTCCTTTGGGTGGGAACCGTGGGCCGATGTGCGGCAACGAATCGGGCGTTCTCTCACGGCCTGGGCTGGCTCGGCTAAACAGGAACATGCGTCACATCACTTGACATTTCTCTACCCAATACTGGCAGAACTCGCATTTTCGTGCACCGATCGCTCAAACCCATGTCAACGATCGATCGTCGAGTTTCCTTGTGAGACGAGCAAACGAAGGAAAAAGGAAGGGAGGAAGGAGGATAGGCCACGTAGAATGCTATTCAAGCATTACTTGTGCATAAAAGAAAAAATATTTAATATTCATTTGACAATAATGTTTCTAGATAAAGCGGCCTATTCTCCGTACGTGTAAAGTGAACGCCTTGGATGCGCTTCGAGTGTCCGTACTCGTTTTTTCAGACTCAGAAGTACTCTATCACATACCATGCTGCTACTTCGAAATGAACCGATCAGAGACCTCGACAACCCGTTTTATTCGTGAACGCACCTTTCTGTCGAAACCACCAGCTGTCCTCGTAGACGTCCGTACTTAATCATTATCAAAAATCGTTTACGTAGACAAAGAAAAAAGTAAAAAAAAAACAAAACAAAAAATAAATAAATATAACTAGAAGAGTAGAGTATCAAACGCAACACATGCACGGGCAAGTGTAATTTCCAAAGGACAAAGCGCAAACGAAAACGAACAAAAAACGTTTCAGTTACTTAAATCAATATCGAGAAGCACATAGGCGAATCTCGTTTACTTTCTCTACCTCAAACAAACGACGAATTTTGACGAGCGCGATCTTCGGCGATCTTGACATTTGAACTCACTAAAAAAAAATTGGGTCCGAAGACAAAAGATAAATAAAAAGGAGCATGAACGTACGTTGGGGCAGGTGACTTAGCCTTCGTTATCTTCATCGTATCTTTCGCAGATTTGATCTGTCTGGCTTTGCAGACGCGGTCAACTTCATTCTGTCTTCGACTGGTGTTCTCCATAAATTCTCTGTGATCCACAATCAACATTTCTAAAGTAGCTTTATCGTCTGGTAGAGGCTCAGCTTCAAGAGCGTTGAGAGTGTTCTCCAAACCTTCTAACCACGACAGTAGTTCTTCCAGAAGATTGTCGAGGTCCTGAAGAATGAATAAAACAATAAATAAAGTTCACAAATTTATAAAAGAAATCAATACGTATTTCTAAGCGTCAATAAAAAGATTAATACCTGAAGTCCTCGCATATGATTCTCCAATCTTTGATTCCTTTGTTGGGCCCAGGTGGAAACCTCCTCCCATCTGGACTGAATGATCGTGATCCAGTGTTTGATAACCAAAGCTCCATCAGGGTGTGCCTTTGCAAGAATCACGTGAGCCAGCTCCAAAGTTTGATCTTTTTCAATTTCCTTGGTGCTTAATTCACGCAAGAACTTTTCGTGTTCCATCAACTGATTTCTGCTCTCCTGTTCGTCTTCCGGTAACTGTCCAGCGAATCTCAGCTTCATCTCAGCATCACTCAGCCACTCCAGAAGTACGTGAACTGCTTTGTGAAGGCGTTCAGCCTCTCTGAGGGCTTCTTGGAGTCGTTCAGTCTTATCAGAGGACAACTTGGTTACCGTGTCCCAAAGATTATTTATTTCAGCAAGCTGTGATCCTATAGCAGATGCATCATCAGGTGTCGCCTTAGCAAGAAGCTCGCGACCCGTTTTGATTACAGATTCCATCTGAGAGACTCTGGATTCGAGATCCTTCTCGAAGGTCTTATGTTGTTCAACCAAATTCATTACAGTGTCAAGGTCGCCATAAAGTGGACCGGTGTCCGCCAGCTGCTTCTCAGACTTACTAAGCCATTCCAGCAACGCCTGAATAGCGTCCTTGAATTGTCCCGAGAACAACAATGCTTCTTCGAGCTTCCTCTGTCTATCCACGCACTTACCACAAACCGTGGTCCACTTGTTCTTCAACTCATTCAAAAGTTCTTTCAGAGCAAATTCGTCGCTCTTAGGCGCTTTGTCTTTTAATGATTTTCCATTCTTCATAGTTGCGTCATAGGTACCCTGTTTGGCGCTGAGAGCTTTCTGCAATTCACGGTGCTTATTCAATCTAGCTTTGATTTTCTCTGGATCATTTCCTCCAAGGGCGCCATCACTGGCAACCTCGTCCAAAGTCTTCTCCGTTTCGTCGAGCCAGTTCATTATATTGGACCAAGCATCGTGGAATTCTCTGGCCTCTTTGTATCCGTGATCAAGAGCCCTGGTTCTCTCTGCAGATTTCGAAACTACTCTTTCCCATCTGTGTTGCACACTTATCAACAAGTTTTTGATTAGAATCACGTCCTGTTTCTGTGAAAAGTATTTCAAATGCGTGCCCTTCTTATCGAGGTTCAGCATAGTCTCACGATGAACTCCAACGTCCTTCTGGAACGCTTTGTGTTCCTCTATCTGTCCGAGGATAGTTTCCATTACCCTCGACACAGGTTTCAGATTCGTCAGAATCTTCTCTGCGTTGGTTAACCAATCAACAAACGATTGGAGTGCATCGTGGAACTCTGTAGCCTCTTTCAGAGCGATCTCAAGCTTGATCTTTTTATCACTTGCGCGAGCAGTCACATTATCCCATCGTTGTTTCAAAGTCCTCAAGTTGTGATTCAGACCACCGGCACTAGTAGAATCGGCACGCTTCAGGTATGCTTGTCCTTGTTGAAGAACCGATTCGACTTTCAAACGATTTTGTTCCAATTCGTTGTACACTTCCATAAAGCGTTCTAACTGTTCTGAAGCCGTTTCCGGCAATCCTCCAACAGGTTTCGAAGCTACTATGGTATTGTCCACATCACCCAGCCAAGACAGAAGGTCCTGTATTTCCGCCGTGAAGGTTTGTGCTTCTCTGAGCGCATCTTCCAGTTCTCGTTGACGATCAGCAGCACGTTGCAACAAATCGCGCCAACGACGATTCAAAGTACCTAATTTCTCAGCAGTCGTCGAAGCTTCGGCTGTTCCCTTTCCATCCTCTATTAACTGTCTTCCAGCGTCGTTCAGAGTGTCCACGCTGGTCTGATGGGCTTGAATATCATTCACAAGTACTTTCAGTTTAGCTAATTCCACTTCGATCACTTGAGGATCGCCGGCCACGGCCTTCAAGTTATCCAAAGTGTCGTCCGTCTTCTCGATCCATACCAGCAACTCGTCTAGAGCGTGCTGGAATTGCCCTAGACGTAGTAACGCGTTCTCCAAGAGCCTTTGCCTCTCCACGAGGCCTCGAAGCAGTCCGTCCCACCGTCTGTTAACGGCACCAAGCGGTTCTTTGATGGCTGCAGCTTGTTCCGAGGACGTTCTCTCTGTCAGTTCGGCAGCTTGTCTGAAATTGCACGAGAAAAACTTGCGTGATTTACGTAGATCGTTGATCGAAAACTGTACGCGTCAATGTGAGAAAGCATACACCATAGGAATGCTTATCAAGGATGCCGACCTTTGTTTAAACTCGTACGTTTAGAATCGATGTTTAGTCATAATGAACACAGGGTCGACGAATTCTACGGGAAAGGAGCGATACAAAATTATTGTAAGGAATTACTCTTTTGACGTCGACAAGTTCTTTTGCCCTTCATATTATTCGATTACCATAAATATGTTACACATTGCCTTGAATGCCTTTAATATCGTATGACATCATTAGAATCACATAATAAACGTATTACACAAATTGTCTTGTCTAGAATATTTATTTAACCCGGAAGTCGTCAATAGAGTTACTCCGTGGCATCATCTGAAAGGAAATCCGCGACTCATTCCTCCGTCGAGTCCACGGGCAAATACCTACGATATGGTATGTGTAAGTAGAACAGGCACGTCACGAGCCAGGCAACAGCCAAGGCAGACATGCAGGCAAGATACGTTCGTCGACCAAATACTGTTCGAACTCCAACCAACAGAGACAGTTAAGGATTCCAATCATCCGACTTCAGCTGGGGTATTACGATAATGTTACGGAATTATGAGATTAAAAGGGCTAAGGGGCGGAGCCATTTGGGTAACCTGGATCTATTACATACTCGAAGGTGTAATCGAGGTATAATATTTATATATATATATATAAAAGATTGTAAGCCATGCTCTAACTACTGCTACAACACAGAGAGAGGTTGACTTGCCTTATCAGACTCCTATGCGTTCAGGAACCGGCGCGGAAAAACAAAAGTTGGATTAGAATCTCACTGCTTACACGTAGAGAGGCTTTCTTGCGTTATCGTACAAATGGAATATCGCACGGCGGGGTATCATAAATAGATTACTAGAGTAAATCTATGCGGAAAAAATGTTCGTGGGGGAACTCGCGAAATAGATTTTTCCTTGAGATCACGCATAAATTCAACAAATCGCAAAGGGGAAATCAAAAAGAAAAGAATCGTTTGTTACCTGTTTAGAGCTTCGACCTTGACCATGTGAGGATCTACTTCGGCTTTGAAATTGGCCAATTGTTTAATCTGTTTTTTAACTTCGTCGATGTCGCTTCCTAGCAGTCCCATACTGGAGAACTTGTCCTCGGCTTCTTGTAGGAACTCCAAAAGATTTTGCAAGGTCTCGTGGAACTCCATGGCCTTCTCCATAGCATCGATCAGATTTTCCTCTCTTCTGGCATATAGGGCAGTTACGTTATCCCAGGCTTGATCCAAATCTTCGATATGCTTTCTAACATCTGGTTTGTCTGGCTCACCGCAAAGACCCATCAACTCGTGACCAGATGCTCGTACTTGCTCGACATCCGGTTTCGTTTGGTCGATTTCGTGCCTAATCTCCTGCAAGGCAACCTGTTGCTGTTGAATGGCAGCAGGTTGAGCTGCTGGTGGCGCCTGACCAGCAAGAGCATCCTGAAGCTCTCGCAGAGTCGACATCACGCCATTCAACTCAGACCAGAATTTTTCGGCGATCGCCAAAGCTTCGTCTAACGTTTGACCTCTGTCGGTCGTCGACTTTTGCACGTCGCTCCATAGTTTGTTCAATTTGTCCAGCTTCCGTTTGATGTCCTTTACGGCTGGATCAGCTCTGTTACCTGCCTTGCTGATCACGTCATCAGCGGCCCTCCTCACAGCCGCATAGGCCTCGGATCTTTGAGCCAATTCGTCGACCAAAGCGGAATTCTCTTCCATCTGATCTCTTAACCGACCAGGATGAGCGCTGATCGGTTCGGCGCCATTTACTTGATCAGCAGTTGATGAGAGAGCACGCAGCATTCCTTCCAGCTTGTCGGAGAACTGAGAAGATTCCTGAAGTGCCTGTTCGAGAGTCTGCTGTCGACCACGAAGTTCTGCTCTGAGGGCTGCATATCGAGTGGTGTCTGCTTCCAATATGTCCTGTATCTTGATACCTTCTTCTTCGTTGCACAGCTTCAACAATGCTTCACCAGTTTTGTTCAGCTTCTCGACCAAAGGTTTGTGTTCGTTGATGCTCTGCACGAGGAACTCGTTCTTGTCCTGTTGGGCGGCTATTAGATCGGGTCTTAAAGCAGGCATAGGAAGCATTGCGACTTGTTGTTCAGCCTCCTCTAACCAGCTGACTAAATCAATGTGAGTGTCGCGTAAATGTTCAGCCAATGGCAAAGCTTGTTCCAGCGCACCGAGTCTATCCATTGAAAGACCGGAGACGATTTCCATGGTTTCTCGTAAGTCCTCCATATTTTCTCTGATCGTAGATTTGTCCTCGTATTGACCATTTTCACGGATCACCTTCTTTGCCGTGGATATCACATCCCTAACACGTCCTTTCTGACTGGATATGTCATCGTTCAAGGCTTTATGCTCCTTCAATTGTACCCTGATGATCTCCGGTTCGCTGCTCGGTGGTTCTGCTTCCCTTAATTGATTATCCACTTCATGGAACCATTCTAGTAAATCGTCGATATCACCGATCACTTCAAGCGAACGTTGCTTACTCAGCTGAAGCCTCTCAGCCTTTCGTTGAATCTGCTCGGCAATGGCTGCGAATCTCCTGTTGTCTCTGGTGACTAGAGCTTCGATAGTGGCCGCCCCTTCACCCGGAGATAACTGAGACAACTGCGGTCCAACGGCGTTGATCTTGTCTAGAACTGGTCTATATTCCGATATCTCCATTTCTAATCTAATAATTTCATCTTCGCGAGGTTCGGCTGATTGCAGTGCCGATTCCGCAGCCTGCATCCAATCCATTAAACGATTATGATTATCATGGAATTGTTGCACCAATGGAAGAGACTCTTGCGCGTGCTTCAGCAAGTCGGAACCTCGACTAACCAAATCATTAAATCGCCGTTGCAAAGAATCGAGTTTATCTTTCAATTGAAGCGCCTCGTCGCTCGAGATGTGTTTCATTAATTCCAATCCAGTATCGGTGGTACTGTCTACTTCCGTCTGTCGAGTCGAAACCTCTTCGGTCAAGTCAGCTAGGTCTTCCATTTGTTGAAGAAGCTTCTCCGTATGCACTGCCAGCACTCTGTATTTCGACAATCTGATTTCCATACCCTCCATCCAAGCCTGAAGTTCTTGATAGCTGAGTACCAGATGACGTAAACCCTGTCTCGAACGTTGAAGTAAGTTACCAAGAGATTCTGATCGTTCGACCAATGCAGCGTATCTATCAGCCGCATCCTGAAGTTTGTCAGCCAAAGCAGCGGCTTCATCTTCGCCTACCAGAGACATTAGTTGACTAGCAACCTCTGTAAGTTCACTGAATTCAGGTTTCTTTGACAGAATATCCTCGTGGAGGCCATCGTGTTCGGTAACGCGTTGCTGGATTTTTTCCTCGTCCGTTGGAACCAACTCCATATCTCTCACGCGTTTTTCGGTCTTGTCCAGCCAAGTTTGAAGTGGTATCAGTTTATCCTGGAACTGTTTCGCTACTCCCATCGCTTGTTCAAGTGCTTCCATTCTCTTAGCAGCGCTTTCTGTAAGATTATCAAATCTTGCCATCAAATCTTTCAGTTGTTTCTCGATCTTCTTCCGTTCCTTAGGCTCCGCCTCAGCCGCCACTTCTTGGCCCATGTTGTACGAGGAGGACATTGAGTTTTGCTGATCCATTAGCATCTTCTTCAGGAATTTTTGTTCTTGTAATTGAGCCTTGACTACGTTGTAATCCGACGATGGTGATTTCTGGTTGGATACCATTTCCTCTGTGTCCGTCAGCCATTTCTGGAGACCCTCCAGAGCCTCCTGGAACTTTTCAGAAAAAATGAAGATCACGTTTCGTCCGAGGCCTGCTAGGTAGCCTTACTGACGAATCCACTAGCCGATCCCGGACGAAATGCATCCTCTCTTCCTATTATATCTTTCTCTCTTTAATTACGGCGCCACACTTCTATCAAACGACATTACCACGATCGTCCTCATCGAGTAGATCTATCGTCGTAGCAGATTTAAAAATTTGAGCCGCGTACCGCTCGTTTAGAAGCTGTGTCGTGTGTCAAGGGCTGTAGATCGCTCTCGAAGGAGGACTTTCGCAGAATATGCTCATACAAAATGACAACGGAACGATTCAAAACGAAGGTTTAATTAGCGCGATTACCTCTGAGCGTCTGAGTCAACTGTCTAGAGTTGGCAAAACGCCGATCGTCTCGTAAACTCGCAAAACGAGACACCCGCACGTGAAAAAGTCAAATTCTTTTTTTAGAAACGCGACCGATTGCTCTTTACAAGTGGAGAAGCATACATTTGCGGTTAATGACACACGTCTTTTGACCCTTGTCTCATGCTAATTTGTCCTAAATACGCCATGCACACAACTCTATGCTAACTTGATGTCAACCTTCATAAAATCGGAGTAAGGTTAAAGCATCGTGTAATCGTCGAATATCGTGCATATAATTCGGTCGATTTCATACACATGATGTGGAGAAAAAACTTTTTATTCCTTTCTCTGTTTCCATCGCAACTCCAATCATCATAATTGTCGAGCGTCCCAGTTTTCCTTAACGGTTAGCGATTAGCATAGTGGATTAAGTACGATGGTGTATTAAAATGAAAAATGACAGACCCGGTTGAAAACATACAACCATCAACAATTTGAAACGTGTCATCATCACGATAGCGTAATAAACGAATGTTGATTAGCACCAGTTGTGCAAGGAAAATTATCGTGCCTCGCGGTAATATACGCTCGTGTATCGATCCCACGCGGAAGCGGCGGGAAGGATGAATCTTTGTCGCTGGTTGCGTATTATTCCATTTAAGAACCAGTTTGTTATGCGTGAGTGCCGCTCGTAGGCGGACTTGAGAATATTGGAGAAGGACGAAGACTCGGTCACAGCCAATTTTGTGCATGTTGACAATTAAGACGGTCGAGCAATTAGCATTTTGCGGGTCGTGTATGCCCCCTGGCAAGGACTTTACCATGATCTAACTACAGCCGCGAGGCGCGTGTAATTCGTTCCAGATTGAATATTTGTTCATCATGACACGCAAGAATAAAGACCATAAATATCATACATAATCGAATTGTTATTCTATTTCTTATCTTAACCTTTTGCATTTCAGTTGCTTGACGAAGCGTGATAAACATTAAAATGTTATCTACAGATTGCATTATCCTATGTAATTGGAGCGTTTAATGACGCGTTGAAGGCTAAACGATTATAAATGGCGCCATTTCCGTAAATACATTCCTGGGAAAATCGCGTAATTTGCAAGGCGTATAAGACAAGATATAGAATGTGGAATGTTAATCAATCTTCCGATGACATGAACGCGCAGGAAGCAAGGACAGAAAGAGAGGAAATATCTTACCTGTTGAGATGTCTCCTCGGTTTGTTGCGCTGCCAGCTGTGTAACCCGTTCCTGAAGGAGATCCACGAGCGTGGTGTACCTCTTGTTCAGAGTATCTAGATCACGAGCGACGTCGTCAACCGTTGAGACGAACTCTCGTCGCGGTTTTTTCACCGAAGCATCCAAAGACGGGCAGATATCTTCCAGCTGTTCCGTGAACGCTCGAAGCCTTTGTCCGTAGATCTAAGGGTTTTGGTTAGCCCGTTACGGTTAGTGCATAGAATTAGATTATCGCATGTGCGTCTCTCTATTCCCTTTCTATTCCCTTAGCTACCCCTACTACCATCATATCTTACGGGACCTTAAAGCAAGCTGACCGCATGCAAGAAATGTATATAAGAATTTGAAAAAGCTACGTACTATGAAGATAGGCATACCTCAAGGATCGTGAATTAAGAACAACGAAATTACCTTCTTCTACTTTTCATACTGTAGAAAATTTACGAGATGTCATGTAACATGAACAACTGATAATGAAGGAAAGGTGCACAAAGTGAGGAACGACACGGAACAGGAAACATTTGAATCTGAGCGTAGAATGTTCGAACTTGAGTGCAAATATACTCAAAGCGGAGACTAAAATAAAGAAATACATTTCTGATTCGATCGAAGGAACAATCGCTTCCTATTCGCATTCGCAAAGCCACCAAAAGCAAAGTATATTTTGTCATTAGCACGTTATCATCAGCTAAGCCTGTAATAGTATTTACGGCGTCTATAGCGGAAAGGAAATTAAAGCAATTTTTTGTGCGACAAAAGCAAGAGAAATATAGGCTCGCGACTTTATTAATCCCTGAAAATAACTGAGATCTCGAAATGTCTGTTCGTCGTCATGAACAGATTGTAATTAACACTGGGCTGCGATTTACAGTTTATCCAGTAGGCATACAGTC
The DNA here is from genome assembly GCF_024542735.1 of Bombus huntii. Taxonomy (NCBI): domain Eukaryota; kingdom Metazoa; phylum Arthropoda; class Insecta; order Hymenoptera; family Apidae; genus Bombus; species Bombus huntii. The sequence goes on from NC_066244.1 coordinate 3,337,368, forward strand.
GACAATGACGACAATAGCGGTCGCTTCTCCTAATGATTTGCAGTTTGATGACAGCTCGTGACAGATGTCCCGATGATCGAGGCTCCACGACGGTAAACACATTTTTATGTAGAGCTTCATGTAGCTTCATGTAGCAGTCGTCGGGACGGACAAAGAAGGTAATCGAAAGGAGAGCGCAACGTGGGATCGCGACGCAAGACAATCGCGCAACGTGTTCTTCTAGAGAAGACTAACACGTACAAAGGACTCACGCAATATCCCATTCACGCAAGCGTTCATACCGTAAGCTAACAGGCTACCTAAAGGCTACCTAATACTAGCAAAGCCTACCTAGGGGTTGCGAATATATCCATTCGCAATCATGTCGCTTGTCATCTTACCTTTCCTTCACGAATCAATCGACTGCCCGTCACATTTACTGCTTCGATCGCCGGCGCTCGTTCTACCACCTTGTTCAATAGATTCTAAAGGGAAACAGAATGTGAAAGAAAGCGTGTATAAAATATACAGGCCGGGAATAATCGAGTACGATTCATCAGAATCCCTATACGTTACCTTCGCATTCTCCACCTCGAGTTTTTCGTACGATTCGTCAATGAAGTCCACCTCGTTACGGTAGGCATGTTCTAACTGTTGAGCTAGGCCATAGGCTGCTTCCGCGCTGCGAACTCTTTCAACCAACTGAGCACAGAGATTGGTCCATCTGGAGTTTAGTTTGTTCACTTCATCGTCTAAGCGATCCATATCAGAATGAGAGCCACGATGACTTGGCCTCGACTTTTCAACAACATGTCTTGCGTTCTGCGTATCTTCGTTCAGTTTATCCATTGCAGTTTGCTGTTGAGAGATGGCATTTTGAAGCACCATCAGATCTTCTAGTACATTCTGTAATCCCTTCAGATCCGGTGGCAGCTCGTCGAACGATGCCAATTTCACTTCCAATTCGGATACCGAGGTTGTATTCTCCTCAAGACTAGAAAGCACGATCTCAACACACTTTAGCCGCTCAATGTACAGATTACTGGAGTTCCAAATATTTGTCCATTTGGTGGTAACAGCGTCGAGCTTGTTTCTCATGGCTGGAGTCTTCAAAGTAATACCACGGAAAGTTTGCTGAACTTTATCTAGATCTGGCGTTTGACGTTTGAGAGTTTGCTCAAAATCTTTGTGTTGCAGAACCAAATGTTCTAAGCTGTCGATGTCTCTCGGCAATGGTGCAGCTATGCGAGTGTTCAGAACTCTCTCTGCTTCGTCTAATGCTTCTTGAATGGCAGAAATCTGTTCGTTGAAAATACGTCCTGCGTTCTTTGACTCTTCCTCCGCTCTGGCACGTTTCTCCAGTTCATCGAACAATTTGTTCACTTCGGCCGTTTCTCGCTTCAGTCGCCTCAACTGTGGATCAGCAGGGTCGCCTTCGGACAGGAGTTTCTCAGCATCCTCGTTCAAGGCTTTTCTGATAGCAGTTCTCTGATCCTGACCCATAGCCAAGAACTGCGGTAGATCCCAGCCTTTGACCACTTTGATGGTCGCGAAAATCATATTTTGTCGTAATCGAAGCTGTTTCCGTTGCCATAATCCAACACTTCGGTCATATTGTCGTCGCAATCTTTCGGCAGCATCGAGAGCATCCTTGTCAGGTGGCTGAAGAGCAAAGCAGACGCCTGGAACAGGGGACTCGACGCCTTCTTGATTCTTTACGCGCCATTTTATCCTACCAGAGTTGTCGTATAACGTACACTGTTCACCCTTCTCAATCGACATCTGAAACCAAGCAATTTACACGTTAAAGTAATATGACATAATGACATTGATAATGTAATGAACGACATAATGGTCATTCTACTTACATTGACTTGTTTGTAGCTGCAGACGCACGTAACTTGCATAGGCCGTGCCACAGGCTGTCGACGTTGCTTCATAGGAACCACGTCCTTCGCTTGATCAACCAGTTTCTGCACATGATCGCCGTAACTATTCAATTCTTCGCGTAGTTCTTGCATACCCTTCAATAAACGTTCACCCTCGTCCAAGGAGAATTCTGATTGGGAATAAATGGTGTTGAGCGACTCATCTCTCTTCGAGATCCACTGTTCAGCCTGTTGAACATCCCGGAAAAATTGTTGACTCTGTGCTGCGTGTTTCAGATGAACTTCTAGACAAAGAGTTAATTGGAGAAGCCAAGTCCATTGACTCTGCATAGCGGACATGTAAGCTTCGATGGTTTTCGCGGCGGGATGATGTTGAAGGACCAGAGCTTCGCCTCGATCTTGCACCGCGGAGAATTGAATCTCCCGCTTCTCTAGGTCGCTCATAAGGGACTGTAAGAAATAGACATTTTATACATTATGAATTCATAGATGGATTACAATAATCTACGCGTCTTTGGATGCGTGTAAATATTTATAAATTCGTCCATCATGCAGATTATCGTACACCATGATCACTTTAAATTATATTCTTCGTTACCTCTATACCAGATCCAAACGTACGCTTGCAGGACAAAAACAAGTATCAACGACTTTTACATTAGATTTGATGACCAATTAATTCAGGATGCTAGTATATAATTGTCATATAACCGCAAAAAAAAACATTAAAACATAAATTACCTCGTAATACTGCTCAATACTTTGCACATTCAAATTCTTATCACTCCAATCGCGTGTCACCTCCGTCTCCTCCTTAGAACTCAGCCAAACCAGTTCATTAGTCGCCGATTGTATAAAGTCATGTAGAGTGTCCAAATCGGAAAGTCTCTTATTCGAGGCCGCCAATAATTCAGTGTGAAGTTTTTGAAGAACAGTTAGATGTTGGCTGTACAATGTCAATTCCTCAGCGTGAAAGTGGCTCTTAGCCTGCACACATCTCTCCACTTTAGGATGGAACTGCTCGATATTCTTGTGTTCTCTTTGGTGAACCTCCAATTCGTTCTGCACGCTAGGTAAATCGGAGCCATAGTCTGCATCCTGGAGCTGTTTGATCTTCGCCTTACACCAGTCGATGCAGTCGTGTAACGCACGGAAATGTGGATTGGTGTCGACCAATCGGGTCTCATGGACGGTAGTACGGTGTTTCGTAACGACGCGTTCTTCTACCGGGAAAGATACGGCCGACAGCGGCTGTACCAAACGTTTATGAAGAAGAGATCGCAGGGCGACCCACCGTTGATGTAGCTTCTGAACTCTGTAACATGGATAATTCTGTGACTTTTCCGCAAACAAATATGGAGGAAACAGAAAATGATACCGAGAGAGCTACCTTTTGCGAAGTTCGGCCGCCTGACTGTATCGCCCCTCGGTAAGTGTATGCACGTCCGGAAAAATATTTTGGATCTGGACCTCGGTGTTACGAATATCCTGTTCCAAAAGATCCACCGCATGTTTCGCTTCCAGAGGATGAAGTCGATCGAGACGCCTGGCTTCGTCCTCCACTCGTCTCTCGAGCTCCTCCAATCGATTGTCGGTCGCCTTCATCTCTCTGTGCACTTTCTCTGCTAGTCGTTGCAGTCGTTCGAGTCTGAGAAACAGATACAAGCTCGAGCTTGGAACGAAACGAATCGTTGATGCGAATAATCTCGCTACTTAAGGAAGGGATAGATCTTACCGTTTAATTTCGTCGATTATCGCCTGTTCTCTTTCCTGATGCAGCATCATCAATCTATTCCAATTTTCTTCAATAACCTCGATACGCAAGTGAGGTTCGATGTCTACCTCACCGACCGCTTCGAAGTACTTTTGCAAATCCCTGAAGATGTAAGAAAGTCGTTGCTTGTCTCTGTATCTGGGCGGTACTTCCTCATTCTTGAATTTCGTGCTGCCGGCCGCCAAATTTTTCATTTCTATCAAGGTCGGCGGGAAGACACGTTCCTGCATCAGGCACATCTTTTCACGGATCCACATGTGGAGGGAACTAGCTAGCTCTCTATATTCCTCTGAGCGCCTCTGGTCCTCGGCATCGTACAACGGGTGAATCGTTGGCGGCTCCGGGAACACGTCGTAGAGCGAAGAGATGTACGTTATCAAGGACTTCTCATCCGGTTCAGGAGTGTCCACATCTGTAACACGAAATACAAAACCTAAAGCACTTGCATATCACGTAAATCTTTACGCTTCTCTTGCTCTCCTTTCCAAAAAGAATCGCTCGGCCGTTTTATCGTGCAAAAGGGAAAAAGCAGAGGGTAAAAGAGAACGTCACGGTTCGAGCGTCGACCGGAAGCGGTGGTAGACATCGGTGACGGCCTCGAGCATTCCCGACCATAGGAGAAAACATAGGAAAAAAGAGAACGTTGAGGAGAAAACGCGTGTATAAAGTGGCAAGAGAGGAAACTCGCCAAAAAGGAAAAATCTGCTTATCGAGCATCTAAAATAGGATTTAAAATGTGGATCTTTACCTTCAGGATCGAGAAGCCTCGTAACGCCATACTCGCGCTCCGCGACGTAGAAGACCCGATCGAGCCGCTCTCGTGGTTGACTAGCACGAGCACCTTTCCAATCGACCAGATCTGGTCTGTTTCGATGGATTAATGCGCTGAAAGCTAGCCCGTCCCTCCACGATCCGGTAAAGTCCGTGACGCGCACTCCAGGATAACGCGCCGTCGATCGTCTGGCCCATCTCAGAAGAGCTTCACGGGCAGTCACGTTCGATTCCTGACCCACTACAATATCGGATATCTAGAGAAAAAGAAAAGGTCATAGTTCGTCAACAAACGGTGCTTGTATATTCACGAGAGTATATCAGGTTTATTTTCGTTTAGATCTAATTCTGGTGTCGTGCATCGACCTCGATGTCGCTTCCGCTTGGTTCGCCCTTCGACGTTCAATCGCACTATTCGAGCCCCGAAATGTTCGTCCTGCCCTTCTACTACACCCTGTTGCCACTAAACGTGAAAAGAAGCGCGAACCTAGGGACGAACGACGACGACGAACCTGTCCTTGCAATGCGTTACGCGAAAACGCGAAATTAAAATGAAGAGTCTCGCGTCGCGAACGCGAAACAAAATTGCCAAGATTACGCTTACCCGGACGGTTTTCGGCTTTGGCGAAGCCTGTCGACTCAAAGAGAAGGAGGAGGAGGAAGCAGCGGTCTCCTGCAAGTAGCCGGAGCTGGCACGTTTCGTCAGATCCTCGGCCACGCATCTTTCCTCGCCCCGTGTCAACGTGGTCGTTTTACGTACGATCCGGGTCACGATACGTTTCGTGCCGTTTTCGCCGCGTCTCGAAGTTTTCGTTGACTCGATCGACGATCCTAAATCGTAGCGTTATCAGTTTCGCTACGTAAACACACTGAAGCCCGCACGAAAATATTCCAACGAAGCTCCGACTAACCGGCGATGTTCAAACGAGTTTCAGAGGCCTCCTCGTGCTCGTGATCAACCGGTTGATTCAAAATCGCGTCACGATCGACTCCGAGCTTGGCTACGTTCCAACTTAGCACCATCTAAGCTGATCGTGCCGTGACTTCTAGACCCTTAAACGAGTCGATCACGATCAACTAACGAGGAAATATCTTATCAAAGCATTCGAGCCTCGAAACTCGTAGCCAGGTTACTCGTCGAACTTGCCGTTTTGTCGGAGTTCCTACCTAGAACCTCGGTCGAGAGTCTTCTCTTGGTGTAAATCGCTTTTAAGTCATCAGTGACGGGTGTCGCAGTAGACGGAGCAGGCGAGGCGACGTTCTCGCGAGCGTCATCCTCTCTGGTGCCTTGCACGAACAGTCTGCCACCTTTGCTAAACCGATATATCGACATTGTGAATCGGTACAAAATTGTATCCACGGGGATCTCTCGTCTCTCTTCTGGCGGCCGTCGAAAGGACCGAGTTGCTCCAAGAAACTAACATCGACCTCCAGGAATAGAGGCAAGGCACGTACGGCTATTCATTCGTAGCCTTATCCGGCGTCTCGGTCTCTCCAAGCTTATACCGCGCGCCGCCGCTCGTGAAAGCCGATTATCGAAAGTCGGCAGTCCGTCTATCACCGTTAGCCCGAGTTAGATACTCGACACGACTCGAAAAACAGTTATCGATTCGCGAATACGCGACCGATACGTATCTTCCCGATGGTCAGTTCAAAAAAGACCGAAGCGACTGATACGTGTGCGATTCGAACCGAACGAACGACTAGCGATCGTCTGAGAGCGCATCGAGTAGCTGCACCGAATTGCGATTCGTTTTTAGCACCAACGCTTCTTGAAAGTGGGGGAGCGATCGCGCCTACTCTTGGAGAAACCGCCTCGAGCGGGGAACTGTGTTCACTGGACCAGAAGACAATGTCAACGTAGATCAGGACAAATAAAATACGATACCCTGTTGGCGGGGAGAATGATAGAGGAATCCGCCAAGTGGCGGAAGGGGAAAGTGCGAACAGAAGAGGGAATGATAACGCTGGAAGAATTAGTTAGTTATCGGAGGAGACACTCGACGGCAGGTACGGCCATCACCGCGCGTATCGCGAACAGACTGCCGCGCACTACAGGTAGCTCATCGAGACCGATCCCCACTTCGAGTTCTTTTCGTGCTTCTTTGCGCGCTCGTTCGTTCGTTCGCCCGTCCGCTCGCACGTTTCACCGGTAAGGTTTCGCGATGCGAATCGTCGCGCGTCCCTAGCCGCGACACGTGTCTACCGTTCGAGGCTTCGACGAACGTGTACCCTGGTCCGTTGTCGCGCGACCACGTTCCAACGATTTCGAGATTTTACGCCGAACGGTATTTACAACGAAAAGAACAGGATACACCGCGATTTACCGAACGAACGAACGACCGACAGCGTGCCGTGCTGTATCCGGCTGCCGTCGCGAGAGTAGGCCAACGAAATGCGCGCAGGTGAGAGACGCCTCCGACATTCCCCCTCTTGATTCCCCACTCTCTTTTTCTTTCTCATCCTCTCTCCCTTTGTCGATGACTGCTCGTACTTGTTATACCATAGCCTACTCTTCATCCTGTTGCTCACCCCTACAATTCGAACGACGTCATCTATCTCGCTGTGTTCCCGCGACGCCCCCCTAAAATCCATGCTTGTCCTCGTGCACGTCGTCGTTGCGGTCATATGGTTGTTATTTGTGCATAACCGGTGCAAGATCGCGCATGCGCCCGCGTTATATCGGCCGAGTCATCAGGGAACATGCTGTTGCAACGAGGCGAAACGCGTCGGGAACACACCGGACGCCCCACTTCGCCGCGACGCGACGCTTCGTTTGCCGTTCGTCGTGCATCGTGTCCTTCCTCCTTTTCCTTTTCCAGAGATTTTTACGATTCACCGTGGCACAGTAACACTCCGTAAGCGCCGCCTTCGGAACCTCGTCGATGTTCCGAGCTGACGTTCGCTCGCATTATGTCGCAGACTTACCTAATTCGTTGCGCGGCTCCCTCAGTTTCAATTAATAATACGCGTCAACTCCGTTTGAAGGACATGGGGAGGTACGCGAGGAAACGAAAACAATGCCTAAATAAGCAACGTCGAGTTGAGACAAGCGAAAAATAGGACGCGGCGTCGCGTCCCTGAACGTTGTGAACGCGAACGAGAGAAAAAAAAAAAGGAACGGAAAACAGTCAAGAGAGACTCGAGGCGCGCGGTTTGCTCGAGACCGGACGTGACGTCATCGCGCCCGCAACCGCCCGGCCCGAGCATTGACTTCCGTTACAATGCCAGCCGCGTGAACCAATCGTTGCAAGATCCTCCGGGATCCTTGTAATTCTTCGCAATTTCCGCGATTACCGGTACTTCGCCTTCCGTAATACAATGGTAACGCGACTTGCTTCCTAGAAGCAACACAAACTAAATGGACACGATCCTTCCAAAATAAAAAATTGTATACAAACTACTTTTAAACCAGCTGTGTTATTAGTCAACGAAGTTATTCCTAACTTAAATTCTCTTTAAGAAAATCTTTGTACAATGTCAAGGAAGGAATGCAAAGGGACGTGTATTTTACGAGGGCGCGAAAGTCGTCAAGATGCATGAAACGCGCTAAAAGGGAACGATCGCTCACAGCCTGACCTTGGCCGGTGGCGTCATTCGCGTTTTTGTATTCGGTACTCGATCGAGCGATTCCGATTATCATAATTACAAGGTGGGCGGCTCGCGACCAGAGGAGACCACGAGAAACGCGCCAGGGCGCCGCGATACGACTGTTCGCAATCTGGTCACCTCCCACGTCCCGGAATACCACGCGATGCTTTTGACTGACAATCAACCTTCCGGCTTGCTGACTCGACGTACGCGTGGAACTACCATAAACGGACAGGTCTGTCGCGAGCGGAAGAATAGTCGTCACAGGCGGTTAGGATACATGACGCGGTTGTCGAGGAAAATGAATCTCGAAACGATTCGGCGGATCAGTGAGAGCTTCCGTGCGTAGGACGACGGCTGTTACAAGACTATCTGCGAGCGCCATCTGGCTTTTCGATCGGTTCACGCGGTCGATAAGAGATCGAGCCAACACTGGCTACTAAATATGTATTTAAATCTTTGATCCGGGTGTAATTATCGGAATATTTTTTTCGAACGAATCGATAAATGCTTTTCAGTTCCTTTTTTTTCGCAAAGGGAACCAAGTACGACATAAAAATGTAGGGAACTTACCTTGCGACGCCAGCTCTGCGGCGCGAAACAGAACAAAAAATACACCATTAGATACAGATGCTGATCGGGAGGAGCCGATAGTTAGTAAGAATATATAAAGGGAATAGGCTTAAATTTCTCTTTCTTCCTCTCTCTCTCTCTCTCTCTCTCTCTCTCTGCGGCTACTTCTCCTTTCTCGAAGTACCGATTCGAGAGCGCGCGAGATAACGAGAAGTCGCGTATTCGTTGCATCGTTACGAAAACGAACACTATCTGTCTTTGTGCGGTCGCGTAATACGGTTACTCGAGCCGCGATCGATGTCTCGCCTTCGAGATTTTTTGCGCCCGTCCGCAGACGATCCGACGCGACGTCCAGTATCGGCCAACTCTTTTGGCGCCGACTCTCCTCACCGAATGACCCGACCATCGCGCGTAATCGCGTTCCCGTTCTGTGGTGTGCAACGACGTGGCATGGCGTGGCGTGCCGTCCTCGACGGCGCCAAACGTCGCCTGGAACGGCTCTCACTCTTTCTTTGCGCTTCCTCCGTCCGACTCGCTTTCGATCGGAACGAGAATCGCGAGAAAAACGAGAGTGGTCGGACATTCCTGCGCGATGATTCTCCTAACCGACCGTTTTCCCCTCGCGAGCATCGGTTTCTCGGAAGCGAAACTTTCGATCGGTATCGCTCCGCGACTCTTACGAAAAAACGTTTTCGTTGTTTGAAAGCGGGAACGGCTTGAACTTCGGCCAGAGCACGATCGAACAATGGGTATCATTATTCCTTCGATAATCGCGATTCGAAAGGGCGAACCAGGTGTCGAGACGTTCCTATTGAAACGTCCCGTTTTCTTAGGTGCTATCTCCAAACCCACTAGAGTATACTTGGCGGTGGTATATAATTTGTGATAAGCGTAATCGGTGATAATTTCAGGAAGATCCGAGCGTCCACTCACCTGGAAGTGAAGTATGATGGTCCATATCAAACCTAGAGTCAACTTTGGGTTTCCATCGACAATGTCTTCAGCACGAATATTAACGAGCTTGATCTTCTTGTAGCGCAAAAAGTCAAGAGCCATTTGTACGTTCTGCAGCATGTGGAAACGCATCCGACCTCTCTCTCGCGGCTAAAAAACGATAAATCGAATTAATCGTACATCAAATCCTATTATATGGCACATAATCACCGTAATTACGATTAACCCTCGATTGACAAGGTTCAAACGATGTTACCTAACTGCTGGCGTTTCAAGATATTATTTATTGCTTATAAACATGGTGACCTGTTTAAACGGATAGAGGATACAGATCATCTACCCCTGTAATCCAGGTCAAGTTAGTCCCAGCCCGACAGTTACGTAACGAGCATTTCACCCTGGAAACCTACGGGTTAAGCGGACCAGCGCCAATTGCGTCTGTGCCGCATAAAAGAGTATCACGGAAGGAAACAAAATTTGGAATACTTACAAGATGCTCGCCCGAGAGTACCTCCAGCAAGGAAATGAGGTTGTGCCCGTCCCGCAGGTCTTCGAACAGATCTCCGACATGTCTGCTGGCCTGCAACAACGATTTCACGCATCAGAGCACTGATAAATGACTTCCTTGTTCAAGTGTCTCTCGACAATTCTATATAACTGAAAATAAAAACAAGCCATCGAACGAATCGAAATGTATGAAACAAGAAAATGGAGCGACTGCAACCAAAAATTAAACGTAAAAAAAGAAAAGATATGGTGCACACGGACGGGAGGACATTGAACAACGAACGGTGAACGATTACAAAACACGAAATACTAGGAACGTGTACGTGCAAACACACATAACGGATGTAGTGAGAAAGGGGATAAGGAAAGAACGGATTTCGATGAAGCAGGTATTCTGAAAAGATAGTCGCGTGTCTCGCGAAAATAAAGGTACATTACACGGCCGCGGTGCGTCACGTGCAAACGCAGTAATCGTGGCCCTCAAACTCACAGTTAAACTTTAAATGTCGGCCGCGATAAGCACGAATCTCAGGTATCGTAGAAATCACACGCAGATCGTTTAATTCGCGATAATTGCATTGCTTTTGCACGTCGACTTTTGCCACGGTTTCTCAACGGGCCTGTTCATTGATGGTTTCTTTAAGTGATAAATGGAAGCAGAGGGAAATATGAAAGGACGTTACTTGGAAAAACAATTAATTCACTCGACAAAACAAGACATTGCGTTTCTTGGAGCATGCGTAAAGTTCCTTCTAACATTGGCAACGTTCGTTAATATCACCTGCCCTGAACTTACAGTGGGGGAACAGCATGGTTGGTTGTTCACAAGAACGCACACGTGTAGGCACGTGTAAGTCTGAAAAAAACATCGATTGAAAAAGAAGCACGGCCCGAGTTATGTGTTTAGTTTCGAGTGGCTTGGACGCGACCGAAAGTAGCGGCAGGTTGCCAGTCACCGTCACACGGTACATCGTTCGTCTTCGTGTTAATTTGCTTGCAATTAACGTGTTCGAATCTACCACTACTCGTCGGTCGCATGGACGAGTGGTCCTTGACCGGAAAGCTCGGTGGCATGCAAGAATACAAAAACATCAGAGGTAACTTCCCCTTTGAGAATTGAGGACTTACAGTGGGTAATCCTTAATTGCATGTCAACGCTTCAAAGAACGAACCTAGAATGCAAAGCCTGGTTCCCGTGAACTATGACGAGTGAAAAGCAAGTGCTCGAGACGTCAGCGTTTGTTCTGCTAAGCGCGGTAAATTTGAAATTCATCGTCCGGCACCGTCACTCTTTTCTCAACATTCTACGTCGTGAATATAAAACAGTTTCTTTGTGATCTTGCACTTTATACATTATGAAAACGCGCAAGAAATAAAAATCTTCGAGCATCTGCTTTTAACTCGTACGAAGCTGAAAAATCATAATTAACGTCTACCGAATGATAACTATTTTCAAATATTAAACTAGCGAGGGGGATAGCCTATCAACTTGAGCGAACCTAGGTTTACACATTAGTGCTATTGACATGCATTTTAATGATCATCCCATAATCTAAAAGAAACCCGAACCACTCGTCCCAATCGATCGTTCGCTGGAAAGAATATACGATGGATTCGTACCTTCACGTACTTCCAATGCTGTGGATAAGCGTAAAAGGATGAAAAGTAGAGAATTATTATTATGAATTTTCATTGGACAATGGGCCCTTATGTAATTGCAGGAATCTGCATGGAACAATCGATGCGTTGTCACGGGCACAACGAGCGGATCCGAGGTGGACGTTATGCTGCGCATAAGCGACGCGCTTTCAACTATTCTCGGGCGAGAGTAAAACGAAAGTAAAAACGGGTGAGCAGAAGCAGAGATCGAGTCGTCGTAGCTTTTTGCACTACCGCCCGGGACAACGACCGATCTTCGCGAATCGAAATCGAGTAAGCGATAAAAACGCGTACAGTTGATGGGCGTACGATCGATCCAGTATCTATGAATGAACGTTTGAAAAGAATTCATGATATTATCGCAAAGAGGATGTGTCTCATCCGAATGTTTCTTTGTAACATTGTTAACGCTCACTTCTTGGAACGATGATCTTCTCCAATTTCGTCCCAAGAATCATTGACGGCACATAAGGGAGAGTCACAGGATATCTTTATTATTCAACAGATCGGAATTCATGGACGCAGAAGTTACTTCAGCGGACCATTTCCTGGCACAAATGTTACGCAATGGCAACGGTGCGTCATAGCCAAGCATGCACTCACTCTTGAGCGATCGCAGCTAGGTTTTTTTCCTCTGCCCCTCAGCTACTGTGCAACACATCTTCGACAACAGGCTGGCTGTTTAACTGACTGATTGACTGACTGACTGACTGACTGACTGACTGACTGACTGACTGACTGACTGAACCGTGCTTGCCTACCTGCGTACCTAACTACCTACTTATCCACCTACTTACCGGGCAAGAGGTGGTAAATCGGGAACGTCGTCCGCAGGAGAACGTTTCCGAATAAGGTCAGAGTTACGAGAGGAAAGGTGGGCGCGCGGAATCGAGCAGGTAGGTAGCCAAGAAAACCAGTACCGAGCAACGCGCAAATACGCAGTACCGTTCGCCGTAATATCCTGGAATTCATTACCGAAGTCAAAATAGGTTGATTGAAACTAATTAACCATCAATATAATCGATAATGGGACCGTATTCGTATGTATTTACTGTTTCTTTTATTCTTCCCTTCTAAAGGGGAAAATATCAAAGGGAATCAGTATCAAATCAGTATCGAAAGAAATTTCTCTTACACTGCGAAACTGTGGCCAATTGATCGTTTTTGAATCAATGCGAAAATCTTTCATCTATTTGTGGGGCTGCGTGGTTCGTTCGGAAATGTATATACGAACCAGAGAGCGAAAGCTTTGAAGAAGGAGAAACAAGTAGGTAATGGAACAGGGGTCAGTTAAAGAGAGGGGTGAGTAATGCCGCACCTCGGTAGGCGCCGTTCTTCGTCGTCGCTCGATTTCGAAACGAACCGGGGTCGAAGAGCTAACTAACATAGGAAGAAAATAAGGCTCGATAACCCTCGAAATACCAATCGAGTTATACTCGCCGCTTACGAACACAGACCGCTTCAACCTTGCCTCTCTTCTCCTTTCTCCTTGACTTCTGACTTTGCATACGTGACCAACGTAACGAGAAAGCAATGCAGGGAATGTATCACTGCTCGATTTATCATTGAACGTGCACTCTTCTCTTTCTATCTCGAACGGGACAATCATCGTTTACGAACGATCATGTCCGTTCTTTTTTTTTCTTTTTTATTCTTTCCGAAAACAGAAGAAGAACCTGCGTCATCGTCGATTCGCGACGGTGCCACCGAGAGAGAGAGAGAGAGAGAGAGAGAGAGAGAGAGAGAAGAGAGAGAGAGAGAAGAAACGAAGACGAGAGTCACGTGAGATCAAGGCTAACGTGTCTCGAGTTACGAGAATTGTTCGCGGTCGCGTGGCATGTCGACGGCGTCGGCGTCGTGGTCATCGTCGTCGACGTCGGTTGCGGTCACCGTGGTCGTCAGGACCATTAACGCGTCTACACCCATGGTTTCGTCACCGTCAGAATCGGCACTGGCATGTTGATGGTATCGTCGGCATCAGCGACCAGCGATCGGCATTGGAATAGATGCTGGCACCGCCGACGGCATCGTTTTTTCCGTCACGTGTTGACTCGAGAATGCGTACGACGCAGAACAGTGGCGGTGTTTGTTCAATTCAACGCATCGACGGTAGCACGATCATTCGAATCTCATTAATCAATCTACGTTACAAAAAAACAAGACAGAGAGCGAGAACATTCCTATATCGAAAAACCAAGTTTCCGCTGAAGAACATAGGCAACTACGCTGACTGGCAGCTGACTAATCGAAATAGCATTGACGAGGGTGAAGCTAAAAGAGGTGCGAGAAAAATGGAAGCAAAACGTTAAAACAAGGGGAAACTCGTCGAGAAACGAATCGAAACTATAGATTCGAATAATTTTCTCGATTTCACCCACTCGGTTTCCTCGATACGTTACCTTCTATAGCAGCGCGTGAAATACCCTCCTGGAAGGGATTACGGTCGACCCACGCGCACGTCCTACATGGAAAAGGAGACGGGTGCAGGAACAAGCACAACATATACGTATTGTATACTGGTGGATAAGAAGGTCCCCTATCGTTTACATATGTGGTTACGAAACAGCTGGTTGTCCCGGCGTTGCGCGCCGCTGCTCTCGTATGCTCACCTATCAGGTGTTTCGATATATTCCCTCGCGCCTCGACTCTGCCAGCCGTGGCCTCCTGCTAAGGTCGCTCTAAAATTAGGTATCGTTCGATATTTTGAAGGAAGGGCCACGGCTGCCGTACGAGGAACAGTCTCCTCCCCTTATAATTCGCGGAATGCACCTAATCATTTCTTGTAAAAGAATTAGATCATAATTGGTAGATTGCACGCGCTCATACGCGCGCGTGTATGTATTATAGATCAATCCGAACTTACTGCTCGAACGTTTGTCGTGGAGCAGCAGGCCGATTTAAGTGAACGCCCATCGACTGTCACATCGCTTAAAACGCGAAATGTTTTCTACGATTCGAGAGGCTTACCTTTTTCAGATGCTTGTTCACCCATTTGGTAAATGTTTTCTTTTGGATCGCGTCTCGTTCGTCTGCAATCAAAAAGAGGATCAATTTGTTAGAGACGTTGATTGCAAGGGTGAAAAGCGAACGTTGTCTTTCTACGCCTTCTCCGCTTCCTTTTCTCTAATGTATGCGATTGTACCGATTTCCTACGTTGAAGTTTAATTAAATCGTCAATTTCGATTTTATCACCGACACACGAGTTACGAGCGATCGTCTACGCGGGCAAACAGGCATCGGGCATCAGGCATCAAGGCAATAAGCAGCCAAAGCAACAGTAGATAGACGGACAGGCAGACAGACAGGTAGGTGGTCGGGATGGATAGGAAAGTAGGTAGGCAGATAGATAGATAGGTAGATGGGTGTTTGTACGTAGGTAGTCACAAAGGAAAAGAACAGCCGATCGTGCACGCAAACAAGCGAAAGTGTGTTAAAACTTTGCCGAATTATTAGGAGGCTCTGTAAATGCCAAGTGCAGTCTGCCCATGTCCTCCCAACCTGTGCCCTAAACACCTGATCTCTAATAATAAATCAATGGGATGTCTATCCCCTTGTGTTCTGTACTTGTGCTATCTTGCTATGCTGTACGTTTCGAATAATCTGTCTTAGCAACCTTACAACGTCCATCGATGAAATATCCGCCAGTATTCGAACCGACATCGTTACACTAGATAGATACAAGTTCGACGACACTACTCGATCGCGAGATTAATCGAGTAGGAGGCTCCTGCTCGGACTTCGCAGTAGCAATTAATTACGGCCGATTATCCGATTCCGTGTAGCTGTAGGCTTTCATTAAGAAACACTTATTTAACCTCTCCGTGAACCAGGCGGAGACTGAAGACGATCGTAGCTAATACGAATAATGAACTCTCAGACCCTCGAACTATTGCTCAACTTCGAAAGGAGTCGCGAACAACGGTTTCGATGAATTTTCCCATTTTTGTGGCAACAACGTTACGAAATAGGTAAGGCAAACCTATTTACACCGTCTTACAACGATGCTTTTATGGAAGGTCCGCGTAATAGCAATTAAGTGTACGTTCGAGTCATACTTCGTCCGTAATGCGTTCATGAATTACCGAAACTCGTTATCCAATATACGATAAAGTAGATAAAAAAAAAGAAAGATCCGATCGATTAGGCTTATACGTGTACGTAATGGTTAAAAATAAATAAACACGTTTATTCTAATTGACGTGACAAGGTATTAACTCGTAATCGGTTCGATCGAAGTTCGTCGAAAAGCCGCATGTGCCTTGAAAGGAAAAAATATTCCAACGTAATCGAAAACAACGCTTCGGAAGAGTGGCATACCGAAGCACAATTGGAGATAAATTGGGACAATGAGAACATTCGTTCCCCGACTACACACATGGGATTTCGGAGCGTGTGATAACGGGGAACGATTGCTGGACGATCGTCCCTGGACATGAATTTGTTATGGAACGATGGAAAGGAAATCGCGATAAATGTTTTCCTGACGACAGCCCAAACAGGGAATTACGTGCTCACGTTTCTACGAACGTGGCACGTACTGAATTACGTACGCAAACCACGCGTACACGCCCCAAAAGAATTCTTTCGATAAAAGAGAACCGTTTGGCGAAAACGCTTGGTTATCACGCGCGATACATTCGTGAAATCGTTTCGTAAGTGAGACACTATCTACGTATGTGCATGTGCGTGGACAAAAGGAACAGCGCGTAACCCGTTTGTAAAAGCGGATTCTAATGTAAATGATTCTACATGGTCGAAACGCTAAGGAGGCGGGAAGCCTTGACTATCCACCACGATTCAATCCGGTAACAAAAGATCGGCGCGATATTAGACACACAAAGACACTTCAAGAAAGTTAGTCAATGTTAAATGAACAAAAAAGAAAAAAAAGAAAGAGAAATCAAAAACACTTTCAAAGTTCACAGACACGTGTTTGCGTCTATACATGGTTGCACTATACGCGCGAGAAAATTACAAGAATCGCGTAGGATTAAGAACTTTCTCGTATCGGACATTCGAGACTTTGGATCGGAGCTCGTCACGAGGCGCGAATTATTTTGCCCCGGCTATTTCCGAGGCTACTTCCGCGAAACATTCGGGTCAAACGGCAAAAGGTAAACGACCTCAAAAAAGATACTTCCGTTCACGGTATACTCTCAAACCGATACGAACTCTAGTTTACGCGATGCGTGTAATTCTCCGGTCTCCCTTTTCTCTCGATTTCTCCGCTTCTAACAAGCGGAATCTCGTTCTGACCGAGGAATATTCAAGGGAAGAGAACTCGGAGAATCGCACGTAGGGCTAGCTATTTCGTGCCGATTTGTCTCGATTCTCGGACGACAAAGACCAAGGGAGAAGCCAAAGCGAAGTCGATATAAAAAAAAAAAAGAAAAAATATGAAAACGAGAGAAAATAAAAAAACGTGTGTTCGGGACAATTGAAAAAGAAGTTTCTATTGGCAGGACGAGGAGGGTCAGGGGCAAGGTATTGGACGGGATCCAGCATCGGCATGCCAACTCTTCACCTACCGTGCGCCTCGATGAACATCGCCCAGCAACCCCAGAAAGCCTGAGTGCTGCCGGAACGGTGTTCTGTGGCCCCTTCCACCCGCCAATTTTCCCGTCCTTCCATCATCCACGAAAATCCATTTTCGTTCTGACCTTTGAACTTGGAAAGAGACTCCTCGTATCCGTGCTGCGATCTCTGCTCACGATGATGTTCCGCCACGGTATCGGCCGGATCGAAACCAAGCCTCTCCTTGTAATAAGCTTGAGTGGACATCTCGTTTAGCCAGTTAAGCTCGCTACAAGTCTTCTTAGGTTCTTTCGAAACCAGCCAACAACGAAACGATGTTTTCCCTGTTCATCGGGCCTTTGCTCTTTCTTTCTTTCTTCCTATATGTATAACAACCTTTATCTCCAACGAAACGCACACGTTCTCCCTTTTTACTAGGTTATCTTCTTTTCGTTCGCCAAGATACGCCACATGCACACGCGTACCAAGCACACTGTCCCGTTCCGTTTTTCTTTCTTGACACCGTGTCGACGTAAGAATAACTCCTTTCCTATGATCGGCAGTTTCCTTTCGCGGAAGCCTCTTGCTCGTATTTACATTAGTGGCTTGGAAACTACCACGGAACACTTTAAAAACGTTTCGTACAGAAACACTTACTAACGTAGGCTTATCTTAATGGAAGGTTTAATTATATGTATGGCACTTCGAGTCGACGGAAGACCTAGTTTCGTCCTTAATTATATTCACTTTCCACCCCTGTCGTTGCTACCGCGCGCACCCTTCGGTTTTCGTTTGTTTTCGGATCGAATAATTTTGACACTGGCTGTGGTGTTGCACTGTTGGAAGAAGAGAGATGGTGTAAAGGTCGGACGACGATCGCGTAGCCAGACGGCCAGGGATGAACGAACGTAGGCACGACGCAATCGGATAGGAAGGAACTGGAGGGCGCGTCTGCGACACCGACGACACGGACAATGCGGACAACGAGAAGAACAGCTAATTTCGTTCCCCGTTTGTCCGTTCGGCCGTTCGCCCGCTCTCTAGACGCGAACGAAGCTTAACGAATCAACGACCGAATTTATCACGGCACGTCGCAGACGTAACCACTCAACGTTTCTCGGCCAAAGTGGCTCGGTGGTGCACCACGAGACGCCGGTAATCGGTCTTTCGCGGACCCCTAGTTCATCGTTCTCCTCGAGAGAGCGAAAGAGACTCCGACTATATCCGAGCAGACACGATAAATAGAAGAGCACGAGGTAATTTTCGTTACTCTCCCGCTCGACTTTCGCGCGACCAATTAAACCGAACGATTCTATTAGCGAGTATACGCGTCACTAACCCAACCAAGTATAGAATGTTAAAAAATACTTTGTAGAGTAGACTGTGGCCGATAAGCAAATGAAACTAAAGGAAACAAGACGAAATGAAAGGTATCGGAATTGGCAGGGATAGAGAAGCGAACGCGGTGGCAACGATCGAGCACGCGAGCGAATCAGCGATTGCACTAACGAACGAACAACCGGCTGTGGGTTGCGAGCGAGCGTACCAACGAACCAGCGAGCGATCTACCAAACTGACGGTCCACGAGACGATTGGTGACTGAGAGACACGGGTGCCACCCGGGGAAACCCAAGACCATCGGGATCTTCGTATATGGTAATAGAAGCAACAGCACGTGGGTGTCGTCTTCTGGATCGAAGCGAAAACCAACAACGCCAATTGCAACACATCGACATCGGGCCCTTGCTAATCCTACCGGCCTTCGAATTTAGATTACTCGAATCGAGTTTGCGTGTTGTTTGCCCTCTTTCATCCATTCAGTCACCTGTTCCGCGTTCAGTTATGCGTATCGCTACCAACCACGGTCACGCCCTGTTTGAACTTTGAACACCGATATCAAAAGCCGTGAATGGATCTCGTTGTTCCTTGGTATTCCGTTAATATTTTCGACAAAATTAGACGGCTGGCGCACCGCGTCCAATACGAAACGTCAAACGTGATCGTACGAAATCCAAGATCGCGGGGCTCGGATCGGACTCGACTCGACTCTGGCCGGTTCTCTCTAGGACAGACGGAATTAGATGCGAATAGAAAATAGAGTAACGCGTGTCACGCGCCACGCGATGTTAGGCGAACTCCTTCTAACCGTGTCCGTCGCATTGGTTAAACGACGCGACGTATAGAAAGTTCGAGAGAAAGTACCCCGCGCGCACGTAACGCGCGAACAGAGCAGTCACATCTCTCGTCGATGAAATTTTGTTAGAAGAACTAGTGAAAGGGGGAACGCGACGTGCCAGTTGCTCCTCAACCGGATTCTTCCACGGAAACTCCGACATCTGTCTCAACAACGGGTTCCTTTTAAGAAGAAGCAGAACACGTAAGAATACGAGATAACGAAACTCGTGAAACGATCGATGACATCACGACAGATCGAAACGCAAAGCATGCTCTTTCTGCTCCCCACCCAACGTATCTTACACCACCTACGATCTCTTGGTTCTCCGGTGAACGATATCGCTTCCTAACGCGAAACCAGCCACGCAGAAAAATAGCAAAGGAACGATAGCCGGAACGATAAACGAGTAAGTAAGAAGCTGCGGAGAAAAGCGGACGAAGAATGAAGAAGGAGGAAGCGCGTGTACACGCATCGGATCGGCATAATGCGAGCTGCTAGAGGGGGCTGGCTTGGCGGCATTCTTGTGGCAACGGCGTAGCAATATAACGGGTCCATAGTCGGCTCACGGAGGACTTCTCGAGGGCTCTTGGAAGCCGAGAAGACTCTCTCCACCGGTCGTATAGTTCGGTTCAACCTTGAGCTGCACGCGGCAAAGCGTGGCTCACGCCGCTGTAAAGAGTCGCGCGTGCGAGACTTCTTTTCCTCTCCTTCGGTGTGTTTTCACAAGCCACCTCCGCGTCCCTTCGTTTTACCACGACGACACCATCCTTCTTTCCCTTGCTACTTCGCCGCCGGAAACCCCACCTATCTTCGCATCTATCGTAACCACCGCCTCGAGTCAAATGACAAAACAGCCATCGATTCTCCGACAGCTAGAAGCATCTTTCTCGCTTTGCTCATCCGCTGTCCCAGTTACGTCCTACTTATGAACGCACACAGTCGATGTGCTACCCGATAACTCTTTTGCATCGTATCCATTCCGATCGCTATCCATTCCACGATACGTAATTCTAGTATATCGATTACGAATCGACCCTTGTGTGAACGCAGTTTGACCCTCGCGCGAACCGATCGACCGTCTCGCGAGTCTTCTTAGCCTCGAACTTGATACATCGAATCGCTAGCAAAAATACGAATGAAGAAACGAGGAACGCCTTGCAGACGACCTTCGCGGAATTCTACGAAGTCCTGGATCCTAAATTCCGACTGGTAGATAAATTTTCGGCTGACCTTTCTCGGCGCAAAACGGAGAATCCTCGAGACCGCCCGTTAAAGTCGAGCGTTTCAGCTAATAGAGCCTCCGGTTCACTCTAAACTCTGTTCCTGTTTCACGAGGCAACACAAACTGGTTTTCGAGATTGCGAACATGATCTCGGAGCCGTATATGAAATGGAACATTCGATATTCAACGTGATTCCGTAAAATAGAACGAGATATCGATTCACGCGTTTTCGCTGTTTCTCGACGTGAATTCGCGTAATCTGAGTTTATGTGGTTCCTCGTTTATCGAATAATAATAAATGATAAATCTTCCGACGTTCGCGCAATCATTGCAACTGCGTCATCAAGAATCAACCGGAAAGAGGAAAAAGGCAAAAATCGGTGCGTGTATCGAGAAAAGGTGGGTCAGTCGATAACCGTGTGTCTCGATACGATTTCGCACCCTCAAAGACTTTTAGTCGCGACTCGATAAACTCGACGTGCTTCACAACGATAAAACTTACTTGCACTTTCGTGGATTTGTTAACGCAACAACCAAATACGGCTTTCGGTGCGAACACGCTGGAGGTCGCAGATACGAAGGTGGGGCGATGTACTAACCGAACGGGTAGACGGAGAGAGCGAGAGAGAGAAAGAGAGAGAGAGAAAGAGTGACGACAACGATAACGAGAACGAATCGGCTCGAGAATAGATGGATCCGTGTGTGATGACGATGGACGAAAACAAAGAAAGCAGAAGGGGAAGACAGTCCAGGTGGTGAACGGGAAGTTGGAGGGGAAAGATAGAAAATCTGAATGAAAATCAGCCAAGGACCGATCAAACGAGAAACGAAGTGTTTGTTGAAGCAGATATAAGTATGTGTAAGCAGATATAAGTATGTATAAGTATATAAGTATGTGTAAGTGTGCCAGAGGACGGGGAGATAACGAGGGATAAGCAGGGAGGGTATCACGAGTGTGAGACAAAATAATTGACATTCCGTTTGAACACGAGGGACGTGGCAGTGCTCAATTACGCCGGGCGCAGTAATTTGGCAAGAAAACACGTGACTTGTTCCGCTTTCGAGTATCGCGCGCTTTCCATGGTTTCAGTGTACACTTTTCTTGGAAGGAACGATGGGAATTCAGAAGCAGAGGTCACTCACGCGACTTCTCGCGTCTAGTTAGGCACAATAATAATAGTCGCACTTACACGAGATAAC
Organism: Bombus huntii; assembly: GCF_024542735.1. Classification (NCBI taxonomy): domain Eukaryota; kingdom Metazoa; phylum Arthropoda; class Insecta; order Hymenoptera; family Apidae; genus Bombus; species Bombus huntii. The sequence continues at coordinate 3,359,177 of NC_066244.1, forward strand.
GTTTCTTCGTGTTTCAATTATGCTCGAAACGGCGAAACCAGGGTACAAAGACGGATCAACTGGCTACGACCGATTCGGGCCAGAGAATAGGCCGATCGGACCAAATTAAGAAATTCCACGTACACGCGGGGACACATAAGCGCGGACTCATACGTGATTGTGCGCGGTGTTTCTCGCGAAGCCGGTTTGTCATAGAGTTCCAACAGCCTGCAATTATTACGCAATCCCCGTATTCGATGAAAACGACTTTCTTCTGATTTACTCGCTGCTGAAACCGCCACGTCTATCTATATACATTCCCGTTCAAAAGTACGAGGGCTCGTATCGTTTTCGAACGTGTTTCGATTTGTAATTAAAATTTCCAATATTAAAGCACACTTTGAACGTTTATAGACATAAACCGCAAATTCCGCACTCAGTCTGTTGGTTTAAAAGTTTTGGACACGAGAAGAAGACCACAGAGAAGTTTTGGAGCAATTTAAATTGTCATGCTCGAAATACATAAAAAAAAAATTAATAAGATCATACCTAACGCAATAAACAAATAGCCAGAATGTCGAAAATGCTAACTACAAATGTGGTAATGAAAGTACGAGACAGATATTTAATTCAATTCATTAATTATATCCACAAGTTTAAGCATATATTTGTTGTGATGATCCAAGTATCATATTTTTGAACGGGAGTGTATGTATACATATACACTGGTCGCGCGGCGTGGTATTCCTCGCTGATCGTACAGACACCTCTCGACATTCTTGTCCCATTGATAGCTCTATTCTTACGTCAACCCACCCCGTGACATGTCTTATGTTTCGGCGATCGGATTTCAGGCTATTATGAAGCTTGCTTGACACGCTACCGACTTAAAGGGAACGAAACGAATGATACGAACCAACTGTGACTAGTTCGTCTTTCAAACAGGGGGAATTCTAGGAACTGAAGCTTGGAACGACGAAGGAAAACAAAAAGGGAGAAACACGAACGATTGTAATCTTGAATGAACCCTTGCGATAATATCGATATACGCATTTGTCGTTTGCTGAATCAGACGCTTAATCGTTCAGACTCAATATGCCGTTTCGTGATTACCAACAACGCGGTTACTAATGGAAGGGGTAACAGAGAGACCCGAGTGGGAACGATCGAGCGAGTAAGTATACGAGCCTATATCGGAGGAAGAAAGAAAAAGCGAGACAGAGAGAGGGAGACAGCCGGAGTCAGAGACAGAGGTAGTAGAGCTGGGAGGTGCCACAAAACGAAGCGTGACTCACGGAACGCCTCGTGTTTTGCTCACAGTCCGAGTTTGCCGAAATTTTTCACTGAATATCTATATATTCCACGTCAAAGCGGGCCAATATTCTCAACCATACACCGAACTGACCGAACAATTTCCTGTCACGTGTCAAATGCAACAAGGAACACCCACGAGATCGCGAGAGTAGTTCCTTCTTCGATATCAAACGTCCTTTCGATCGTCGCACTGGATATCAATCGCCGCGTTATCGATCTAGTTATCAGCTGATACGTTATCAACCCTTGACAAGCTAACATCACGTCACGATAACGGTGTTCGTTCCTTCGTTCATCACACTATTCGATCGTCGTGAACGCTTTGTTGCGACAACATTCGCGCGCGAGCTTTGACATCGGAAAACATATACATATATAGACGTCGACGACAGTGTCGACGTAATTCCCAAACAACTGACAGAGTAATAAACAAACCAAACCGATCGTTCGTCCTGCAGTCCGACCCAAACCAACCAACCGACCGACCGCCGCTACTCGAGACGTGGCACTGGAATTCTTGGTAGAACGTACCGCACGACAACGTTGACGAAGTCGACGCGCGTATCCGGAACCCCGCCGTAACACGGCCAGGTAGCTGTAGGCCGTACGACGAGGACGGAGAGACTCGTGGCGAGAGGAACGCGCGCACACGCTCGCGCCGGAGAAACGGTTGAACGGAGAAAGACGGAAAGGTGGACCGAGAAGGATGAATGGGCCGAGGAAAGAGGAGCAACGGACGGATAAGGAACAGCGAGACGAACGCAGAGGAGGACCGAACCGAGCAAAAGGAGGAATGGCAACGAGACGCATGAAGGGAGAGAACGAGAGAGAATAGGAAGGGAGGGAGAATAAAGAGGAAAGAGGAGGGGAGGGGACAGAAAGGGGAGAGAAGGAGAGCGAGCGAGCGGCTTGCGAGTTGGAGAAGACGCGATTTGCCGCTCCGTCGTGTAGAGCACGTCGCCTCGACACAGACTGCGGCGGCCTGGACAACTGCCGCCCACCCAAGCTGCCTCTACCTCAAGCCTCGAGGTTCCAGAACCTACTCCTCGCATGCCCCGCCATTGCAGCTCGTTCATCCTTCACTTTCTCCGTTCGTTGAACAGAGAAATCGACACGTCGAGGGTCGGGGTGAAACCGCCTGAGAGCCGAACAGAGACGGGACCAAGAGACAGATGCGATAGACAAAGACCAGACAAGACCTCTGTCTTTTTGACAGCGATGTACTCCGCCGCCGTGGAATAGCTGCCGTTACAAACAGGTTCGTAGGGCAGGTCACGTAACGACAGGGGCGCGCCGTGCAAAATACCGCGAATCACGAATTCAATGCACCGAACACTGTGTGCCAAACAGGACAAGGATTGTTCGCGTTTCACGCGTGAATACGATCGCGTTCTGATATTCATTCAATGCGGTAATCCTCTACCGTTTACCGTTTCGAAGAGAATTTTTCGACCTCCCTGGCTAAAGAGAAGATCGCGAGTAAGAAAACGACGCCGTATCCTAGCCGCGGGAGAACCCGACGCTAGCGTGAGAATTCTTGCGATCTGGCGCCAGGCCAAATGTACCTCATTTTTTCTTCGTCGATCATTCCTAACGTCGCCGATATTCTACCTCTTGTTTATGCTCGCGGTGAAACTCGACGGCAAACGCGGCGTCGCCGCTAACAGATGTGCACACTAAATATGTGACTCTGGCCCTGATCGCTAATCCTGCTCGCAATCACAAATGCACAAATTTATCGATATATCTTCGAAAGTTTATCTTATCAAGATACATGATAACATTTGCGTCGTGTAAAATTATCCAACTATGTTGCGACTAACTCGTTGACAGAAACTAGGTATCGGCTATTGTCTCAGTACAAAGGTGGATGAGTAAGTACTCAAGTCAGTGATTAAGGAATCGATTACCCTGAATAACTGTTCATTGCGATTTAACGGCCGATGTACCGTTTAATTTCCGTTTTTTTTTATGATAATCCCTACAATAAGTTAAATGCCAAGTGTAATCAACGATGTTCACGGCTATAATTTTAAAGAGACTCAACTCCAAATAATCTTCTTACAAACTACCAAAAATTCTCGGCGTATCCTCGATATACTGATACTTGATGGCCATTTGTATATAAATTTAAATGACAGCTTCTCGCTGGACAAGGAGTGACCCAGCTGAAAACTGGAAAGAAAATAATTCGGTCGAACCGTTAGACCTCGAAAGCGTGAACAGATATACAAACACACCAAGGGTCGAAATGATCTGAATTTCAATATGAGAGGCCTAAGCCTCTTGTAAGCCGATACATGTATTGGGCACACAGCTATTTACAGCTTCTAATCTCATCGGTTTTCCGGACGATGATCCAAGTCCTCACAAACGAATTTTCGCGACTTTACCAAATAGAACCGTTGGTACGAGTTGAATGCACGCCTGCAGGTACCAATTCGTCTCAAATGAAATAATTTCCACTCTTCTAACGTTATATCGTAATGTCTACTACATATTCGATGAGTTCGAAGAGCGGTTCATCGTTCCCGACTCATGGCCTGGATCCCACCGGGCAACTTTTTACCTGTTACCTTAATTTTTTTTTATCTTCCCTGCCTTGTTGGCATGTACACACGGATTCCTAACTGTACCGCCGATCGCCATGAAGATTACTCCACGAAATATATATTAAATCCCAGTTTGCGCCAAAGAAATTTAGTCTGATCTTGAACGCCGAATTGGTAGATTGGAACGTATTCGTCCGGGTTAACGCTACAGATGTTGGTCCGTGTAACGTTCTACTGGTTCCTCAAAGACAAGAATCCTCGAGGAACAAGGGAGTGCGCGATGAAGAAGTCTTACAAAGCAGGTAAGCAAGGAAACGGAGAGAGTATCTCTCAATTGTCAGACGAATTAGTTTCATGAAGTTAATTAGACCGCCGTCTGTCCTTTCGGTTCGAGAGATACTCGCGTGTTACACGCAGGTCTTTACTCGTTCTGAAAAGTTCTCCCGCGAAAAATACAATACGAAACACGGATGCATCGACCTCTTCAGATACTTCGGGTACCCCGGGACATCTAGCGAGCGGCTTGTGAAGCCTTGTACGTAGGCAAAGAAAACCAGACATCGTAACAAATGTATGACTAACAGGTGCAAAAACAATGCACCGGTTAAACTTCTGTTTCCACCTTCGACTTTCGAAACTCGTCGTATATCTGTATTTTCCTTTTCAACTATTGGCATTAAAATACTCGACAATTTCGTGGAAAAGCAAGCGAACTGTGCTATTCTATTCTATTCTATTCTATTCTATTAGGATCGGGATTCAATATTAGAAAAGAAATATCTCGAACGATCGATGTAAATGACACCACAGCGGAGCGTATCTAAACGAAACGAGTTTGCCGCGAGGAAGGAAGTAACGAAGAGGAAGGAAAAAAAGTTGTAAGAGCAAAAAGAAGGAAGGGGGAAGAAGACGTTCTCGAGGCTGGGGCATCGAACCATGACCCGAGCACCTGTTGCCGCCTCCACGCTCCTAGATTAATGCGGACCGACCTAACCTGCCGCCTCCGCTCACTACTTGCCATCGCGTAGGCATAGTGAACTAGTACTAACCTCTCTGACGAACATCTTATGGACCGTGACCGGTGAAAAGCATGGTCGTGAGTTCATCGACGCGACGACGTGGTTGGATCGTTAGCCGCATATTGCTCGGTTGTCTGCTCTCTTTGATCGCGACACAAGTGTCTTCATTCATCGTTCTCGACCGGAACGCGTTCAATGTGGTTAAAAGTCGTTTCGCCAGCCGAGATTCGCTCGCGTTCTCGGAAAACCATAAATTAATACAGCGGGGGGAGAAACGGCGTGAGTCTTGAGAGCAGAGAGGCAATTGAGAGAATCGGCCGCCGGTACTTGATAGAACAACGGTTACTAGAGCATTCACGATAGCGTACCAATAGGTCGTTATAATTAGAAACAATTATGCTCGCGTGCCCGAGATGCGATACTTCAATACTGGCTCCCACCTACGGTATATTTACGAGATAACGAGAGTTACGTTACGTCGATCGAACACCATTTTAACGACGCTACGCGAAAATGGTGCGGAACCAAGCAGACCGCGCGCGCCGTTGCTTTTGTGAGCGTGAATCAGAGCCTGTAATTTCACGAATCGGATATGTCCTACATGCATACGTTCATATGCATACACACGATTGTCCTATGCTCGTCGAGGAAGGAAAAAAAAAGACTAGCGGACTCGATAATCGTGGAAGAGGTCCGTTTTACCGAGGTTTCGTTGCATGTACGGAGGGATAAAATTGATTCGAAGACTTAAGCGTCGCGAAGAACGACTTGCGACAGAGGCACGCAAACTGAATGAAAAATCTCTCACGGTAAGATGATCAGCAAACTGCAATCCGATATTTATCGAATGGTGTCGAGTATCTATTCCTGGTCAACATCCCGCGTCGAAGGTCGACGCAAGATAGTACCGCAAACGATTCTTGTTTCCTACATCAGAAGAATTTATAACGCAGCTAATTTCTTATGACTTCTTCTATCTATGTACATATATACGTGACTGTACGTGTATCAGTTTTCCAATCGGTCAATTCACGGAGAGTAACAGACGATACGATGCGATCATATAAGTCCAAATATACCATACTTTCCTCCTTTAACGAAACTCTTATGCGCTAATCGATACGATCGATAAGGGGTACTCGGGGAAGAATCGGCAGGAAAGTAATAGAAGGGGTCAGAAAAGCTTCATCAATTATTAGCGTCATTATTGATTCGAACGCACGTCCCGACGATTTATTAGTATGCTCGATTAATATCATCCGATTTGAAAAATAAGAGTAGATGATTTACCATCGATATAGTCGTTAATTCACTCATTATATGCTAACATTCTGGTCGATTACGTACATGTTGTCGATCAGTAGTACGACGGTCGGTGTTGTCGTGGCAAACGTCATCACCGTTTAACGTAATTCACCACACTCGTATATATAATGAGGTCCATTTTATAACTGATCGAATAGCTCGTATAGTTCGTGAACGCATGGTGTTTAAACTCATTTTATACATCGAAAACGAAAGATAAAATACATTTACTTTTTCTTCCTCGGCAAAACAGCAAACCTCGTGTAACATATACTCGCGAATCGAACTTGGAACGAAAACGAAAGGCGGAAGGCGAAACACCGCGCCATAGAGAATTTAAGTACGTAACCGGCTTATGAAAACGGAAACTGGAAACACTGATTGACACTTACCGGCAATCCGTAAGACGGCTCTGTCAGCAGGATCGAGCTGCAGGATACTCAGCGGTTTATCCTTTACCCATTCCTTTAGACTTCCGTCCAGCTCGAACTCCATTCTCTAAAACTGTGTAATTGAAACTTCTTTTGTTTTTTACACCATATTCGTGCAACTCCTCTTTTGCTCGGCACTGTTTCACAACCACTTGGCAATTTCACAACCGCAACACACAAGAGAGCTGCAAAGTATTACGTCGTCTACGTTCAATAATGTTGCCGAGGGCAGCGGCGAATAGTGCACCAAACTAAGTCGCCGTGTTATCGACAGCGGGCAGCTGGCAACTTTGCACGCGATATTAGATACGACATTCTTTTTTATTACTCTCTTCCTCTGCGATATAGATCACGCTAGCAGCGTTTTTCCCTTTTTTCTTTCTCTCTGTTTCGAGATGAATGGCTTTGTTGTTGAAAATAGTTTCAACCGAACGAAAAGCACGTGGAACTCGTATCCAGCATGCTGCGCGTTTATTTACTGTACACGACGCCGCTGTAGGGTAGAGTAGTGTATCGCTGCGTAGAAGTGCACGAACTGCACCGGCGGAACGGAAGGAAGAGAGGTGGCAAGGAGACGAACGAACAGGGAAAGCGTACGCGATGTCTGGCGTCCTTTTGATACTCGCTGATACGTATAGCAGTTACTTTAGCCAGCAACGTAACATGCTTCCAGCACGCCGATCATCAGCAATGCTTCGTATCTTCGTCGTCAGCGGCGCTTAGGTCAGGTTAGATTTGGTCGAAAACAGTTAAGTCAGGCTCGAGTTCGTAGACACGGCCATAAATTCCCGTCGTTGTTCCTATGTTTCACAACCTTTGCCACCAACTCAAGATTCTTTCGTATTTCACACGTCAAAATATCGTAGTCTAGTTCCACCGCCCTCGCTGTCTTCGATATTATCCCCCTTCCGAAACATTCTATAAATATGAAAAAGAATATTTTTAGTTCTTCCTATTCCTTCTTCCTTTTTTTCGTTCATAACATTAATAGCAAATAGTACAAAAGTATGTATGTATTTAGTTTTCAAAATACCCACGACATATGCGTGTCCAGAGGAGACGGGGCAAACAATATTGCATTAATATTTTAGTACTCGAATTATGACTCATGTGGGGAAAGTAATGCTTCCTGTCGTATAGCGCTTTCTAAGGATGTCCGAAATATCATGAAACTTCATTTAACAAACGAGTGCTGATTGTGCTAATAACGATATTTAACGCGTTTCCTATTTAATTTCAGTACATGCTAAATACATGCATCAACGGTGCAAAAGATAGATCGAGAGAGATCCGATACAAAGAACCGGAAGCGGATGTGGTAACGTATCAAGTCGAACTAATTCTCAGGCGACGTTAAAAAAAATTGAAACATGCGTAAATTCTTCGATGTACAGCTCACCATTCTATTTTCAAACGGGGTTAGTTGCTTATACGCATATGTGTATATTTGTGCTAGAAACAAGCGAAACCCTCAAGACATTTTATTATCTATTTAATAATGATTCTATTGCAGTCAGAGGTAAAATAATCCGATTTCATTTGAAATGCTTGTTCTGATGGTTATTGATTGGAACACTTATATACGACGAAATATTTTTACAAATGAAGCTTTTCATGGTTTTAGTTAATTTCCTTTTCACTTCAAATGAAAAAAATATCCGTTTTTTGTATATTCACAACTCAAAAGACTTCAGTTTATGGTGCACGAAACCATGCGAAATAATTTTCCTCTCTTCTTTCCTCCGTCTCTTCTGTACTTCAAATTTAAGAATGTCGGATGCAAAATCACAACAAATACTTTTATACGTCTTTCTGATAAATAATCAAACACTTGAAAACACTTTTGCTTCAAAACATCCTTGTTGATTGAAACAAAGATGTAATTTGGTTATTCTCGAGTTAAACTTAACCTAACAGTTCAGAAAACGTAATGAGAACACAGTCAGTAATATTGCAACAAAGTGACACTAAATTCTTTCAGTTTGCGCATCACGAAGATGTACACGATACTCTAGAAGAAACGTTATCATAAAATTCAGAAGTTTTCTACTCAAACGAGAAAGATGTACAAGCAATGTACATAATATCAAGAATCAGCGACATCTGCGGAAAACATTCTGCAAGTAACTAATCAAGATAACCGTTTCACCAAAAATAATGAAATGTAACTGTGATTCAGTCGAACATATCTGTTGAAAACTTGAAACAAATAATCAACTTTATGTAATACAATGTGGATGAACTGATATATTATCTCTTTTTAATCTATTTCCTCTAACAAAAGTACGAAGTCATTGAAATCCTTACAATATTAACGATTCGACAGAATACGAAAGGTATGCATTACCGTTTGATCATCTGTCGAGTAAGATGCGAAAGCAGGAAAAATCAATGTTCACCGGTATTCCCCTCGAGTTTCTTTGACGGCAACGAAAGAGCCCGATTCGAAGAATATCCTTTTGCGATTTTTGACACACTTTCCAACAAAAAACACTACATACTTGTATGCAAAGACATCGCATTATCACTTATCATAGCAATTTTCGCGTTAGAAATACGGCCCGGTTCCTGACGACGACGACGCGCCTAGCAGACGACATTTTGCTTTTGACGAATGGTCCCGAAGTATGTCGAGAATCTCCGAACTTTAGCGACACAACTGAATAATTTTCTCGATTCGCAACGCCTCCCGGTGGTTACTTAACCACACTATTTTATTACGCGGTTAATTCCAAAAATCATTTTTTTCGTTATTTCAATACAAGTTATTTCTATTTACTTTTTATTCCGATTTCCTCGGCATATCTTTTTCATTTTTACAATATTTCTTTTCTTCGAAATATACAATTATGATAATAATCAGAATATATATGCAAACTTCCTAAATAAAGACTAAAGCGAAATAAAGAAGGAAACGCAGAGAGATCGGAAGGAATATGAATTTAAAAATTTATCTTTTATATCCTTGCAACTGAAAAAGTACTTAATTTTTTGGATATATATCGTATGGACAGGTTATTAAAATATCGATATAGATACGTTATCGATGCTCAAGGTTATTATTAAATTCTATTTAAAAAAATTTAAAGCTAAAACAGGTGTATTTTACATATGAATGAATGGATCGCATCTGACATCATACCTATAACGAATGACATCAACTTTTCACCATATGATTATTAGAGCCTCCACTGCCATCGACAGTTCATAGAGTGGAGTACAGTAGCCTTCGCAACCACTTGCTTCATTTGATGTCACCGCTAAATAAAGCGACTGACACGGTTTGTAAATATGAGGACGGTATTTCGAGTAGCACCTATTCCATAATTAGATGCTTATTATGATATTCGTTGAAAATAAGTTTCAAAGTCCAATCTATTATGGACGATCTTATCACGAGTTTTATAGTATGCAGACCTTTTATGAACTAGATTCAAAGATCATGAATTTTTCGTTCCAGTATTACAGTTGTCTGGGTTATCATCATTCGTTGTCTGAAGTATCCGTCTTGTTGAATTATCTAGACTTGAACTATCTAGACTAGAATGCTTCTCTTTCTGTAACTTTTCAATCATTTCTTCCTGTTGCTTAATTATATCGTTTAAATATTGTATTTTACGTTGATAGTCATGTTTCATCAGGCGTACATGAACTTCTTGTAATTTTATACGTTTCTCCACAGAATCTACCTGCTGTTTCGTACCTTTTCGAACAATCTGAAATTATAAATTATTTAAGATTTTTGTTATTCTATTAAATACTACATATATTTTAAACGTACTTCTAGTTGACTTTTTAAACCTTCCACTCGACTGTTAATATTTTTACCAAGACGATCCATATCTGCATTTTCTTTTTCCGTTTCGCGTAAGAAAGCGAGTAATTTTTCTCTCTCTATAACAATTCTTTCATATTCGGAAAACAGTTCTTCGCAATAAGCAGTCACTTTACTTAATTTCTCCTTCAGGGAATTACGAGAAACTCGAGTAGAGTAAACAATAGTTTGCATATGTTCAATTCTATGTTGCGTTCGTCTGAAAATGATCTAAGTATTCATTCTGTATGAATAGAACATTTGCATAAAAAATATACAAATAAATAACTTACTTTAAGGTTGTTTCAAGGTTTTCTACAAGACCCTTTAAATGATTTCTTTCAGCTGTAACCATTATAAGTTGTTTTTCGTTTTCGGGTTGATTCTCCTCTATACGTTTTATATGATTGCAGAGATTACGTTTTTCACTTTCATATTGATATTTTAATTCATCTAACAATGTTTTACATTCTTCGATAGCGGTAGTATGAACAACAATAGGTACTGTTTGATCTCCTTTACTCTTCATTTTTTCAAATTCTTTGCTTAAAATTTCGTATTTTCCTCGTAAATTGCTCAGTTCGGATGCTGTGGTTGTATATTCCTTTTTTAATGCTTCATTACATTTTAAAATTACTTCCATTTTTAACTCATATGATGAACGAATATCATCAGTTTCCCTCTTTACATTTGCAGCTTCCTTTTTTAAAATATCATTTTGATTTTTTAGTAACATAGTATTTTCAAACAACTTTTTAGTTTCCTTTGTATACCTATCACACTGTACAGTTTTTATTGTAGTTATTTATATGTATGATGTAAAGCAACTTTTTTTATATACACTTATTTATCCATATCGTCTATATATTTATAATTATTTACCTCTGACTTCAATCCTTCTACTTCTCTGTGCATAATCTCATTTTCCGTAAGAATTTCCTTACATCTACTACTAAACTCAGCCATTTCCTGTTCATACATGTGTACAAGTTCCTGCTTTTCTGATAAATTTTCTTGGTAAGCATTTAAAAGTGGTCCCAATGCATGAAAATTAATACTTCCCCAAATCCTTGAATCATATTTGTTTTCATTTTCTGCATGTACAGAAACATTTTCATGCTTTTGACCTCCCAATTTGTCTTGATATCTCTCTAATTCGGTATTTAACTGGTAAACAATATTCTTTAAAAGTATTATATCTTCATTCGACTGAACTCTCTCTATTTCAAGTTTTTGATTGTGTTGAACCAGAGAAACTTTGGCTTCTTCTAATTCCTGAATCATTTGTATTAACGTCTCATAATGTAAACATACTTTCTTATACTCTAATTCTCTTTGCTCCAATATATCACTTAATTTCTGACATTCTTCTTGTACACTTTTATAACGTTTTTCCAATTTCTGATACTCATCAGCTATTTTCATTGCATCCCGTGAGACATGTTTTCTTGTTCGTGATAAAATAATACCTAAAATAATACAGTATGTGATTTTGATTGTAATTCGTCCAAGTCAATAATCGTCTTATAACCTATGAGTGTTTAATACCTGAATCTGCATCAACTTCATCAAATGCTTGCTTTTGAAGACTACCATCCTCGTTTACCTTTTTACTTCTTTCATGTTCATATGTTTCAGTTCTATTTCTCAAAAGCAATTCATTTTCAGGTTCAATGATATCATTATCAGTTATCCAATCTGATGGATATTTGTAAACATTGTGAGCTTTGAGTGTATGTTTGGTTCTTGCAACGCGTCTGCGACGGTGAATTGGTATGGAAGTTGTATCCTGATTACTTTTAACACCTGTTGTTCTTCTGTAGTTATGCTGTGTACAATAAAGAAAATGAGGTTAAGGTCATATGAAGTATTTGCTCACTGCTTTTTATTTTCTTACGAACATAATATACTAATTCTACTATTAATAATAATTACCTTCTTTTTTTCTTGGGTAATAATACTATCACAATTAGCCATTTTCGTTATTTTATAGTTTAAACCTGATATAAGTTAATAAGATCATTTGATCAAAACTGTTTAAAATATTTGAAATCACAGGTAAACTGATCAACTTTACGCGATAAAAACATCACAAATTTAGTCAAACAAAATACGCACGTATACATTTGTACGGCAGTGCATATTTTTATTAATTTTCGAGTTTGTATAACGTCTATTGCCATAGCAACTACTTTTGTACTAAACATTCACACCAGATGGTGTTTGCTTAGATTTTCCTGTCCCTATTTTAAATCGATATATTATTGGCTTATGTCAAGATGATTCAAAAGCAATTACATAAAGAGTAATCTAAAAAAATTCAAATAGATTAGAATCTTGCCACACAAAATCTTTGAATTCTTGGTAATTTTGATTCTTCACATCGTTATATAATAATATTTATTTACTTACTTGCTGGAGTAAAATGCTTGTACGTTCTCCAATATAAATTCCCTAATATAAAAATATTTGTTTTAAAATCGCACTTCCAAGATGGAAAAACAAGTCATTTTTACGTGTGCAAAATTTTCGACAATCAGTACAGAAATGACTACTACTATCAATATTTTACATTCTAATTGCAGCAATATCTAAAATGTCCTCGACTGCTTGACGTTGTATCTATATCTGCGTCAATTAAATAGGAAATGTTGAAAGGAAAATGCATTTTACGAGTACATAATTATGAATTGAGGTATATTATGATTATATATTTTATCTTTAATCTTAATACGAATGTAATATATGAGAAACAAGAAAAAGTATGCGATACGGCTGACCCTATTTTATTCAATAAAGTCTACAACATATAAAAAAAAGGAAAATAGTTACGTATAATCATAAATTAAGAAAAATTCTCATACTACATTTACAAGCAAATTATTATTTTACACGATTAAAATTATCTAAGTAAATACTTATCTAACAAATATAAAGTAGATGAAAAAACTTTTTTAGAATGCTAAAAATATTAAGAATTAATTGATTATCTTATCAAGTGATAAATGAATTAATTACCGAAAGATATCTCGCATTTATAATCTCGCGAAATATCTACACATTTCTAATTAAAAGTAATATATCAATATCTTGGATATCTTCAATGAAAAATCATAACATAAGCTATCACGTCAGTCCCAATCGAAACGATTATATCGACTAATTAAAAAATGAAGCATGTACGTTTTGAAAATGGGTAAATATGAACATTAAGAAATTTTGTATGAATTTTGTTACGAAAATATTAAGTAGTTGTCGTAAATCTACTTTTATTCTCGAGGTTGCAACTACCTCTGATAAGAGCCCGTGATAATACCCGCGAAATTATTAGTTGCTGCCTTAACTCGCCTTCGCGACGTGGATAAAAACACCGGAATGCACGCAAATACAAATAGACAGATAGCGACCGTGTCTCCGAAATCTTCGTACTTGTCGCGTAACAAATTTTTGATCAAAGCATCATGCTTTCTATACGCACCGCTGCGTTCCACGGTTTTATGATACAAGGTACACATAATGAATCTTTCATTTGGCAAAAGAAATTTGGGGCAAAGAATTTGCAACCATTCATAAAGTGCTTCTTATCGTATACAATCGGTGTTATATCAAAGTATTTCTGATTATCTTGCCATATCTGCAAAAAGTAAATTATATCACAGATATATCTGATTTCAAGCATCCAATTCAGACGCTATCACGTTTCGAGCACTTTATCGAATTTACGTTTAATTTTTCGCTGAAAATAAAAAACCTTTTTACATTTATTTTTCTGATTATTTTCCAAGAAAAAATTTGTTTTCATTGCAGCGGCGGTTTTGTTATTTTGTTGGTCTATATTTTCGATTGAATTAAGTAATGCTGCGAATAGCAATTGCACCTACTATCACGAACTAACTCCTGGTAGTATATATTTCATTCAGAACCGCGAATACCCGAATTTCTATAGCAGGTCACAATCATGTTCATGGACCATCGTAAGCGAGTATAAAGTTGATTTAACCTGTAGCACGTTTGAATTACCATGGGTAAGGCTATAGTTTTCATTGTAGAATTAATTACTAATCGTAAGAGAAATCAAAAATAACGAATAATTTTCGCGCAGAGTTCCAATTGCTTCCAAGACAAAGTAGCTGTGCAAGTCAATTCTTCTACTACGCATCGGTATTGTGGTAATGGAAAGTTTAACATACAATCTGAATCAAACACGATGGTTGTAACGCTGCAATCACCAGTGTGGTCAAGGGGTGGTCGTTTTGCTTGTGAAGTGAGATCAGTGAAGCGACCCCAAGATTTCGAAGATTGTGAATGTGGATGGAGAAACCCTGTATGTATATATTTACGCAAATTCATCGACGCTTCATTTAGATTGAGTGACGTTATTCTAAGCAAGTGAAAGCTTCTGTTAACCGTTCTTAGAGCCGCATCGTCGGTGGAAATGATACAGGGGTGAACGAGTTCCCTATGATGGTTGGTATTGTGGACTTCAAAAGACGAGTCGTATTCTGTGGAGGCACTATAATTTCCAAAAGATACGTACTAACAGCGGGACATTGCGTCTTCGAGAGAGACTACCAGGACTTGGGTGCCCTGGTTGGCGATCATGATTTGCGAACAGGTAAGTGTCTACTGTAAATGCAAGTACTTGGTATCTCGCATCGTGGCTAATTTGATTTCGATCTTTAGGGTCGGATACAAACGCCACGGTATTACATCGAATAATCAAAATTGTGATTCATCCTAATTACGCTCAAAGAGATGATCAAAATGACGTGGCTGTCGTAAAAACAGAGAACGAAATTAAGTTCACTAACGAGGTTGGTCCGGCCTGTCTACCTTTTCAACATTCGTCGGATACTTTTGGTGGCAATTATGTTGAATTGTTGGGTTAGTGATATAGTGGTTACATACTGTGTTACGATTAGCTTTGTTATTATATCTCAACATTTTTGATAAAATTAGGTTGGGGAACAACGGATTATGGTGGCCCAACTTCTGATATTTTGCAAAAAGTTACCTTAAGCGTGCTTACATACCTACAGTGTTCTAGAAATTATAATGTAACAACAGATCAAATCTGCACCTATGCCGAAAACAAGGATTCGTGTCAAGTAAATTTCGCTTTGAATTGCAACAGAATCGACGCGATCGATCGATTAAATAAATTTTCCACGAATGCAGTAATACTGAAGCATTTGTTTAAAAAATAGATGGATAGTGGTGGGCCAGTTCTATGGCAAAACCCGACGACTAGACGACTTGTCCTCATAGGAATCATTGCAAAGGGTAGATCTTGTGCCGTCGTTGGTGGTGTAAATACCAGAGTTGGAGCTTACATCGACTGGATTATTTCAGCAACTTCAGGTAAGACGTAGAATATGCGATGCAAATAGTTAAAGCTATATCCGCGTAACCTTCGCAATTTTGTTATTTCAGACGCTTCGTACTGCATCATAGAATAAGACAATGCAGCTTATCGTTCGACTCGATTTGACACAATCCGGATAGCAGGCCTAGTCGTTTCATTAATATCGCTGATAACGCAACTGACATACTTATGAGGTAAATTTCCTCGTTTTACAGGTTTAAAATGTTCCCAAGAAAACGATAAGAATACAAATATACTATTCGCACGAAAATTGTATTAGATCGGCAATTACATATCATGCGGGTATCAAACGATTAGGATGTGTCGATTTATTGTTTCAAGTCTGGAGACGACGAAAGCGTTACTTATTTAATTTAACGTTCAGATATGTTATTGAATATATGTTGTTAAATCATGCTAATTGAATCTTTTATTTCACCCCCAACCTGCCTCCTCCTTTTTTCAACTCTTCTTCACCCGCCGTTGCCTACGCTAATGTTATTTGATGTTTACGTAAGAACGCTCAAACATCGACGCCGGAGCGTCTGTATCTTGTAACACTCAAATCGATTGTAAAACTATCCTATTCGTACAAAAACCTATTTTTATCGACATAGACGGAATAGTCAGATTCATCGAGCGAGATCTCTAGCAATCGTTTGTTACGCGCAACACGAAAAGACGAGCAATATTACGACGCACGCGAAATATAAACTAAGTAAAGCCTTCGGTCACGAAAGCCGCGTGTCTATGGCAAACATTCCGATCGCATGCAGATATGAAATCGTAAGCAAAACTAATCTATGAATTTGCTCGAGACGAGTTAAATTTTTATGCACGGATCGGTAACTATGAAACGCTTACGCAATGCGATTTCTGATATATAACGTATATACATCGTATATACGTTATATATAACGATTATATACGTGGCTGGTATGTAACGGTACGAGAGAAAATCATCGAGGTATCATCGCCACGCGACGCGATCCTTCTGTATATATCAGCGCGTCGTTCTTTAGAAGCCGCGCGTAGCCTGCACGTAGATAACTAGAAATTAACTGCGTGTAAACAATGTCTCATTATTAATAAGTTCGTGAATGAGGATGTGACGTGAGACACTTTACGAGAGGGAATATTCAACAGCTCCACGGTTACGTTCAAACCAGAGCAAATACATATAATCATCTCTGTTTACCTGTGAAATACAAAAGGAAGTAAACATCGACGAGAAAAGGAAAAGAAATTGATTTATAAGCACAATCAACGATGAATCGTTTTAGACATTGTCTGCTCGCCGAGGTTTCTCGGTTCACTATAAATAGATGACAAGAAAGGGGGAATTAATCGGACAAGCCGAACGGGTAATTCGTGGCGCAATTGCGTACGATCGCACAAAATCAGTCATATCGTCGTACACGAGAGATATTTATTAAACAAATTGATTTCTTCGACGTGATCTGCCCTTGACACAGTTATTTAGTCGATGATGGTTCTCACAAATGGGTACTCTCGTCGTCTTCACACGAGTACCAGATGTGGTTTATGAAAATTTCGTGCCAGTCCCCGTAACATGCGTAACAAATTTGTACTTTATTAGCAATCGGTTTAAAAAATAGATGCTAGTCTTTTCGTAAGTAGAATCGTCCGATATCGATCAAACAATATTGGAATCCTTTTTGTAAACGACAATGTATACGCTATAATCGACCGGAACGAATTGAAATGAAACAGAAACAAAGGAGTTAGAGTGCCTTGTATGTAAACACCGTTGTTGTTTTTAAGCAAACCAATTGCTATTTGCTTCCTTAATGTACACCGCACTCAGTTTCTATTCACCTTCAATGTGATTTCACTCATGGTGCAACCACCTGACCTTAGCTAACGATCAGTAAGAACCTCGAGGAAGCTAGGTCTCGAGGGTCGAAGGTCAGTAAAAGCGTAAACTTTGTTGGTGGCCGATCGATTAGAGTCGAAAGCACGTCTGTCGAAAGTAGAAAAAAATAAGGCGAATTCTATTTGTAAAGACTCGAGGGAAGTCGAGATCGTGAGCCAATCGAGGCAAACGAAAATGGCGGGGATTGGCTGCGACGAAGATCGATGTGCAACGAGGCGCGCGCGCGCGCGCGCGTCAACCTTCCTACTCTTCTTGCAGGGTATAACGTAACGTTGACCAAAAACACGGAGGACAAGGAAAAGATAGCCTCGTCCTCTTTGGGTAGAATATATCGGTACAGAGGGATAGATCAGTTCGAACGAGTTTCTCCCCTCTGCTCACGGCCTTCTCCCGATTTTCTCCCCGAGGAAGTCGGCCAGTGGCAACTCGGCCGTTCCTGATACACGTTGAGCGGTCTAGTTCGTGGGGAAGAGCAGAGAGTCGACAGTTGGGAGTCGGAAGAGCGTGACCGTAGAGCGTATGCGCCATATGTACATAATTACTACGGCCAATCGGGAATTGAAAGCGTTGTGCAAAGCTTTGTCGAAGCGTCGAAGCTCCAGGGTCTGCTTCGTCCCGTTGGTTCCCTCGCGTGCGTGCATAAGCGCGCGCGCACACAGCCGCGCAACGGTGGTTCAGTTGGTTATTGACGTTCATGTGCACGGGGCGCGTTGCTAGAGTCTCTTCAGGCACAGCAACTTGAGAAGAGCGGAGAGAATTCGCGCGGGCTGTTTGTCAGCCGACCAATCAGAGATAAAGAGAACGAGAAATACCAAAGGCCTACCGAGGCCGGAGGAACGAAAAAACGAAAGGTGGGACTGATCGTAGCAGCCAGAAAAAATAGCCCGGTTTGAGCGAGGAGGGAGGTTACAGAATCGAACTACATGGCTCCAAAAATTATTCCTTCTTTCCCCCGACCACGCGTCTACTATCTACGTTCGAGCGAGCACCACCGGTTCAATCAGTGGACCGTCACTTCGAAATAATTGAATACGATTCGAGTTCGGCCAGTTTCGTGAGTTTTGTTAGGAGAAGAAGAGCGATTCAGCGGCAGCCAACTCTGCTCTGTGTACGTCCCCTATATCGCATTTTGAATAACATATACACTCGAGAGTGTAGGTACCACGACTGTGACAGCGAGCTTAAAGAGAAAGAGAAAGAGTGTGCGCGAGAAAAGAGAACCATGACCGCGATGCAAATGACGTTGCCGATTTAGTAAATCGTCGTTAATATTTTCTACAGTACGAGAATTGTCCCTCGCTTGTAAAGCTTATGTCACAGGCAATCGAAAGAAACGTCAGCATCCACGGAAGACGAAAGAGGAGAAAATTGAAAGAAGAACGGTGTCACGGTATAAGGAAAGAGAGGACGGAAGATCGGGGGCATGTTCCAGGACAATAATCCTGTTAGCAACGTGAAACGTGAGCTTCCTCCGATTGCTTCGACTCGTTAAAGTGATTCTCCTTGTGCCTGGACCGCTGTGGCGATCTTTCATGATTTAGATGCATCGTTTTCGCATGGCGGACAAACTGATGTTCTCGCTCGTACAAATAGAAACCCTTTCAACGATCGTTGTACACGCACCTTTCTTCGATCACCCCCTTGTCCTTTTTTTTTCTTCTGATTCGTCTCGTAATTCACGTATGTCGTGTTCCTTTTGGTTATTCCGTTAACCGATCCGATATCGTTAAGAAAACGACGAATCTCTCGATTCGCAACGTGCAAATTAAAAAAAAAATTGCGTCCGATATACGAACGATTCTTTCCCTCGTATACAACCCACGCCGTATCGATTATACTTGCTGCTCCGAGACAGATATCTGAATCGTTGATTTTCAGCCTTGCCAATGTGAATCACATAATTCTCACGTAATTCTGTTGATCTCTTTGTATCATCGCCACATTCTTCCTTCGTATATTGTAACGAACACATTTCGAACCACGAGTTTTAACTTCCGTGAACGTCCACACGACACTTTAACCGATCGATAATAAAGAATAATACGATTTCTTACGACGAAAAGCACGGTAAGGTGAACAGGGAGAAGAAGAATAGCCCACTGTGTGTTTTTCCCTTCTGTTGTTCACAGAAAGGAGCCTGCGTCCACGTAGGAGCTGCTCCGACGAACAGCCGCGTTCTTCGTACCAGGCATGCCTTCCGCGTTACTCTAAGGAATTTTTTCTACACAGAGATCTAACTTATTCAGGATAACGGTATTATATTAACAGAGAGAAGAAAAAACAAACACAGCAGATAATAAAAAATATTCTTATAGTTAAACGTAACGATTAAGATCCTTGTTGGGCCTTTTGTTGAACTGCCGTTGTCATTCTCGTCCTCGTCTTTGTCGTCGGCGTCGTTGACACACTCGTTAACGTCGTCGTCGTTATTGTTATTGTTAAACTGTTGTTGCTCTCGATAGCAGTCACTCGTTGCTGCCACTATTTATCGTTTTCCTAGTCTCTCGTGCCAGTAATTGGTCGCCGTGGCGATTTTTCAAAATATACCTGTACACTCTTTAAACATCGGCTCGGTTATCCCGATCTGTACTGGTCCATTGACTTGTTTCTCAACGAACGCGAAAAGCATCTAAAGACAGGAAAAAAGGAAAGGAGGAGAATATAAGCAATAAAAACAGAGCATTGAAAACGGAAAGGAAAGAATAGGCGGAAATTGAACAATTTGTCTTTGAAACAAGGAACTTCGAGGTGAAGCATGGTAGTCAAGAACGAGAGTACGAGAAATGGGCATGAGCTGGCTCCGTTGAACGAGGAACGTCAGGCAGGTCAGAACGTGACGATCGTGATAACCGGAAATCAAAATGCTGCTGGCAGTCAAGAAACCAAGGAAGAAAACAGAGCAGCATGGAGCGGCAAGATGCAATTTTTCCTCAGTATTATCGGTTACAGCGTGGGTCTCGGGAATATCTGGAGATTCCCTTACCTGTGCCAACAAAACGGAGGAGGTAAGTAATATTTGTCGATGAGCGATTTCTTAATTCTTTCTATTTCATCTCTATCGCCTCTTTCGTCGAAAAGAAAAAAAAGACGCATAAACGATAAATCATTAAACTTGAACTTTGAATCGTTACCCGTTCTCCTTGAAAACTTTCTCTAATACGGAGATGGATATAAAGCCGCTATAATCGAATGGCCACGTAAAACGCAACGTTATACGCTATTTTCAGTCACATAGTTCGACCAACCCCCCTTTCCTGCCCTCGCCGTATGCCTATCCGCTTAAAAATATATATCTTCGAAGCGTTTCACGGATCTTCGAAATACCAGCGAGAACGTCGCGAACAGTCCTTGGTTTTCGGCTATCGTATTCCATACTTCCTCCCGAATATCCAAATACGGAGGGAAACCTGGGGAAACTAATAAAATCCTATAAAATTCGCCCTTGAACCCTCTGCTTTCCCTATCCATGATCTTTCTTCTATCCACGACCTATACCGCGGTTGGCGTAACTCGATTACATTCCAATGAAAACGAAACGGAAACACACGTATCGCGAAAATAGACATTGCTGGTTTACGTGGGTGGATGCGCGAACAAGGGTGGCGGGTGAAGCACGAATGAAATCACGACGGTAGGGCGTTACGTCACAGGGACATGGCTTACGCGACCGTTAAATCGGACGCCCCCGCGAATTTCGACGTGGAAATTTCCATCAGTGTTACGAACGTCGACGAGCCAAGACCCGACGAATAGAGAGAGAAAGAGACTACTATTGCGCAGAACGCAAGGACCGAACCGCGCGTTTCCTCTAGCTAAGTTCTGGCTAGGTCAGCGTTCGTGTTAACGATTCGCCAGAACGTATATGCCACTGCACCAAAAACGAGCCCGGTTCTACTCGATTTTCAATGGAAATTTCCTTATGCTACAATACGACACCGATGTCGAGGCCATCGTTCAGCCTGATGCCGACGTTCGACGCGCGTCGATCGATTTTTAACGTTCTTATCGGCAGACACGTAACAATTTCACATCCGCATCGAGTTTATGAATCGTCTGTTCTGTCTTTTACGAAACCTTTGCCAATTTTTTAGATAAGAAGTATTCTTTATTTTTTTTTTTTTTCGTTTTTCCGGAAGAACAGTTTAGAGATTGGTATTTCAAAATGTTTGAAATACAATAATAACGGAGACGAGTAGCGAACGACCCATGGGAACACGGCATAAGTAGAATCGGGAATTTTAGTCAGACGATTTATCGAGAAGTCTTACAGGAGAATCGCGTGCCGCATACTTGAACGATCCAGCCTTTTACGCTGGGGACGTGTGTAATCGCGGTAATATCACATCGTACGTGACACGATTGATCAATAGTATGCCGCCTATCGACACTCCCGAAATTCTTTCGATCGGAATGACGAGAAGGATGAAAAAAATTGGTAAAGAATGTTCGAATAAGATGGAACGTGTACCTACGTATGTACGTATACGTAGATACGCGTCACTCGATCAATACCGTACCAGACACTCCGGCTGCGGCTGTCTCAAACTAGACTACTGCGAAAAAAGGGGAACGAAGAATATTCTCTAAGCAGGGTCACAGCCGAGCCCTGGCAAATGGGAGAGATTAAAAGAGAACGGTTACGGCATTCACTTTGTAATAAGGGGTCAGAGGAACAAGAGATGGGGTGAGGAAGGGGAAGGGATAAGGAACGATATTATTTTACCGAGAGAAAGAATAGGAAGAATACAGATCTCGCTTTTTAGACAGCAAAAGAAAAAAGAAAATTGCCAGGGGTAAAACATGTTATGCACGGGACGCTTTTCAGGTGCCTTTCTCATCCCCTTTTTCGTGATGCTAATCCTAGAGGGTGTACCCCTCTTTTTAATCGAGCTGGGTCTCGGTCAACGAATGCGACAGGGTGCCCTTGGTGTATGGAACACGATACATCCATGGCTAGGCGGTATAGGAATAGCATCGTGCATCGTCACCTTCTTCGTGGCGCTTTATTACAACGTCATCATTACCTGGTGCTTCTATTATCTTTTTAATTCGCTCGAGGTGAGTCCCTTCGTTTTCCGATGATCGATCGATTCAATCAATAAAACCGTAGGCCGTTGTTATTCCGACGATCGAAAACGAGCTTAATACCAACTCGATTATGGCGTTTAATTGATCGATGGAATACGCGGGTGCTATAATCACCGGGTACCAGAACAGTTTCGCGATCGTTCGATTAACGAATACGATTTATGTTTCATGCTGCTCGATTAGGCTGTCACGATTAAGTTCAACGTAAGTACTTGTCAATTTCAATTTTCGTTTGCATTCACTAGTCTGCCTGGAAAGGAAATGGATAAAATGGAACGCGTCGCGCATGATGTAGTTCTTATTATAGGAAATTGCAAATTAGACGCTTTTATATTTTCTGATTAACGCGAATCTGATTAACGATGTCGAGGGTAAATTTTTGACGAACGAACGATTCAACGCAGGAGCCGTTACCATGGGCGAAATGTCCAGAGATTGATAATAAGCCAGTCGAAGAATGCGCGAAGAGTTCGGAAACTGCATATTTTTGGTACAGAACCACATTGGACGCGGCACCGTCGATCGAAGAAGGACAGAGTCTCAAGTGGTGGATCGTCCTTTGTCTGCTGTTGAGTTGGATCGTCGTCTTCTTTATTGTGATGAAGGGAATACAATCATCGGGAAAGGTAGGAAAACGTCGAGTGTTTTAATTGGTTTTTCTTTTCCTCGCGGGTGGTCGTTTACTTTCCCTTCGAATTACTTCCTGTTCCATTTTCCCGTCCGCCTTTTCCTCCGTGTAAATGCGAGAGTCAGATATACTGTGTCAACGACTTATGTTTCTGCTTGATTTAAAGGTGGTATATTTTACATCCATGTTCCCGTATTTGGTGCTTACTATCTTTTTTATTCGTGGAATAACGTTAAAAGGTGCCAGCGCTGGATTAGCCCACATGTACACGCCAAAGGTAATTGATTTCCACTTTTTCGATGAGACTCTCGTGTTTCATTGTTTTCCACGTGACTTTCACGGTTGCCTTTTTCATCTGCAGATCGAGAAACTGTTAGAGCCGACGGTCTGGCTCGACGCAGCGACGCAGGTTTTTTACAGTTTCGGGCTAGCATTCGGTTCCTTGATCGCGTTCGGTTCTTACAACACTCCGGACAACAACTGCGTTCGGGACGTGCTCCTGGTTAGCGGTTGTAACGCCTTCACCGCTATTTACGCGAGTGTCGTGATATTCGCCATTCTAGGCTTTAAGGCAATGACAAACGTCGATAAGTGCTTGGCGAGGTAAACTGATTTTTATTTAATTTCCATGAAATAATTTCTAGGGATGAAACAAGGAAGATCATCCAGATTATTAACGATCGGGCAATTCCATTTCTTTGTTCCAGTAATATAGACTTACTTTTTCAAAATGGATATATAATGTACAAGAACATTACCATGGAAGAATACGAGGAAACTGTAAATACGTTAAACGCATCTGCGATGAACTTCACACTTGAAACCTGTAGTCTCAACGAGCAATTGGATAATGTAATCGGCAAACATATTTCTTATATTTGTGTTTTAAAAAGACGGTCTTTAAATTATTTTTTTTTTTTTAATTAATCGATTAGGCTGCCGAAGGAACAGGATTGGCTTTCATAGTTTTCACCCAGGCGATAGTCGAGCTGCCTGGCGCTCCGTTTTGGTCTTGTATCTTCTTCCTAATGCTTCTAGCACTCGGTCTGGGTTCCCAGATCGGTATTCTAGAAGGAATGCTATGTGTCATCTTCGACATAGATCTGTTCAAGAGAATAAAGAAGCAATACATAACAGGTAGGTAAGATCATTGTCGTCTTCTATTCACGATAGAACAAACGCGATAAACGATAATTTTTTTTCTTAGGGGTGGTTTGTACGGTCTGCTTCTTCGTTGGTTTAATATTCTGTACTGGTGCTGGGGAATATTGGCTAAAAATGTTCGACAGTTTCGCCGGTACCATTGGCCTCGTAATGGTGGCGCTCATGGAAATGATTTCAGTCATTTTCGTTTATGGTCACGAAAAGTACGCTAAAACTTTTATACTTGATGGTCCTTCCTGGTTTAAGGGAACATTTCACGTTTAATTAACAGGAAACAATTCTTTTCCAGATTCACGAAAGATATCGAGGAAATGACAGGATACAGACCGGGGATATATTGGCAATTTACCTGGCGATTTCTTGCCCCCATAATTATGGTCTGCATTCTCCTTTCCAGTATAGCATCCATGTTCATCAAAAAGCCCACATATTCTGCATGGGACGCGTCACGGGTGAGAAAAACTTTTTGAGTTTTCGAATTTTCGCTTCTTTCGTTGTCAAATTTTCTAATACGTCTCGACCTCGATATTTCCTTTTGTACGTTTCAGGGTATAGCCGTACCCACCGCGTATCCCGGTTGGGTGTTGGCCATAGCGGTCGTCATCATTTTCGCGGGCATCGCGCCAATACCGATCGTATTTCTTTTGAGACGGTTCCAATGCGTCAAGCTGGACGTTGACATTCATCAAGGCAGTATACGACGCATAGATACCACTGTTTCTACCAAAGAGATGATGGGCGATGTTGATGTGAGTAGATCCAGAAAATCTTTGACCGCGATGAGCTCGTTTCAACAACATCCGCCCGACGTTCCTTTCATCCTCCATTATTCTCTCTATTCAATCGTATACATCACGACACACGCATTTGCATTTGTGTATTTCTTTTATTTACACTCTGTAGCTTCTCGAACGTTCACCAAGGACTATTTCGTGCGTTTGAAAAGTATGCTCGATAAATCGAGCAACACGATTATCTTAAACCAAGAAAATCGCGCCACCTTCACTACTTATATGAATTATATCATTTCGCTTCACTGACTCGGCGATTCGTCTTTTATCACCAGTCTTGATTAACTATGGATAAAACACGCGAGGCACGATCATATGCTTGTCTAGACAACGTAGAGACTTAGTCATCGTAATAGAGAGTGACTTAATTGGCGCACCGAGAGACATGCTTACACTATTAGCGTCACGAGTGCGAGTCAGAAAGAAGAATTACATACTCAAGGTGCGTCGATTAAGCCTGAACGAGCATTAAGATTTACGTTGGACGTACCTGCAGTTATAGGAAAGCGTCCGTTCTGTGTGCGGTAACGTCGATTAATCGCTTCTTCCATAGCTACTTTACACGTGAGTCCGTAGTATACGTACTATCGTTTATGGAATGCTCTTAGCTTAATTTTACGCGCTTTGCACCGTTGTTTCTACTGAAACGATGATCTTCGAGTACGAAGAGGGAAACGGAGGAAACGCGAACAAGGTGTTTTTTCTGCGGCTTGTAAATCTTACGACTTAGAGAACGTTGCCGATCGCCAGATTTTAGACATCGCGCGAAGTCGGCATGTTGTCTGCGAAAAAGAAAAACCAACGAACCCGGTACTTGAGTTCACCGGACAAGAGCTTTCTCGCTTTGATATCTCACTGGCACCGCACTTTTCTTTCATTAATAAGGAACACGCCCTGGCTGGCCTGCGTTTCGAACAAATCACGCATAGCCTTAGCTGCGATTGTTCGTTCACGATTCGATCACGGAAGAACGTGGCCACTTGTAATTAACGGTAGTAATCTCAATTTTCAGTTGGACGAGTACCACGACCGTCTCGAAGATTTTCCCGAAGAGGATGAAGATGTGAATAGCGACGATGACAACAACAGTGCACCGCCCATAACGAAGATCGTCCCCAACAAGCTTCAGGGTAAACCCTTCAAAATGGAAGTGATGGACTTTTAAAAGCAAGTGTCGGGTCCGCGATCTTTCGTCGCGCAGTTTCTTCTTACAAACAAATCAGGGAAAGAAGGGTAAATCGAACATTTGTCCCTTTGGAATTTCAGTTCTTAGGAGACGCGTAAAATGATACGAATTGCAAATCCGAATCGAGGAATGAAATAATTGAACGATCGGTGCTTTTTAAAAGCAATACTTACTTTCCGTCGAACTTATGACACGGTATTAACGTGTACAAAGCAAATAAGAAACGGAAAAGCGAAGAAAACTCAAAAAAATACTCGGCGTCACAGAATGCATGGTAAAGAGTGAGAGAGAGGCCGATTCTAATCGCACTCGAAATCGATTCGTCGCGCCTTGCTAGCTTTGTTCGATTGACTCGGTTTCATTGAGATCTAAATTATCTTTGACTTGACCTGATCGATACCTTCAGGCGATTGGTTTTTGTCCAGTCCATCTAGTTCGTTCGTTTGATCGTATGATCGGTATTATACAGCAAGTTGAAAAAATAAAAAATGCAGAATTACGCACGAACCCCTTACGGCAGCATTATTAAGTCTAGACTTCTTCCGCGAAGAAACGAATCGCGTTGATATTAGCCTCCCTCCTTCGTATCTTTAGAAAGAGTACCGTCTACTTATGTTACGGATCAAACAATGAAATATTCTGACAAAAGCTCGTCCAATTAAAAACGAAACCTTCAAAACGTACGGAGATTCATAGTACGTAGAATCGATCATTCGTCTTGAAATTTTCGAGCGATTTCTAGACGGTGCCTACGTTCCTATTGCTTCCAAACCTCAGGGGTGAGAAGAGAAGAAATGGTCAAAAGAGAAAAGTTGCAAATATCGAAACCTAATTAGAAGTTATAAACCTACTCGCCTAAATAGAACTGTACGAGTAGGAAATAGTGTACAGACGGTATCTCTTCACTGAGTTTCGTAATACTTCCGAATTGCTAGAAACCCGATTACTTAAAGCAGAGATAGATCGCGAAATACTGTGAAATTTGAATGTCTCCGAGGCAGATATGTCGAGATCGGGTCGAAGAATTTTCAGGATCGTACTTAACAAGAGAGAGAAAAATGGAGAAAAGAGAAGAACCACGAAGCGGAAATCTCTTCGGGATGATTCGAATCTTTGTCGAAGTTCAATTTGAGCTCAATGTGGTCGGTATCGGTCGCGCAATCGTTCCTTAGAAAATCGTGAATGAGAGATTGAGAAAACTGTGTACACGCGCGGTTCGTGTCTTCGTTGATTTTTCTCGTTTCCTCTAATTTCTAGGATCGATTACGTTCGATCAGTAATGACCAATTACGGAGGAACAGATACTTTGCAAACGCAAGGGCGGATATCTTTCCGTCAAGCGATGTAATATACTCGTTTGACAAGGTCAGTACCTGGCTCGAAAACATCAATAGCAATTCTAACAGAAAAGAGAATATCGAGATACACTGTTCATCGCGTTGCATTGTCATCGCGATGCTTGAAATATTATATTTTTGGCAGCGCGTGTGCTCACAATCAGATTAACTTCGTGATAGGGTATTACCCCGTTCCTTTTCTCTCCTCTTTCAGTTCTTCTGTTTTTTCCACTTGACATACCGGAGCATGATCGTTGCTGCGTTCGTAGACATTTAAATATAGATCGTACATAGGGTATATTGTATACACAAATATCCAAAACGTTTAAATAAAAGCTTATTTATTGCCGAGTACACGAGTCTATGAATACCTATGTATCTATCGATCTTTTCCTTGCTTGTTCCTCTTTGATTCTGTTTTAACGGAATTTGAGCAAGAAAATGCCGATTTTTAGCAAATGTACGATTTTTTAGATGTAAGAAATAAGATATACGTAATATAATTATTGCCGCACATGCAGCATCGAGCGATTTTATAAATTTTGTTAGCCTGTGGTTACGTTAGACGCGAATTTGGACAAACTGACGTTTTGACAAATGAAGCATACGATCGTGTGCCGAGAGACAGATATTTATTTTCCGATAACTATTCTTTATCTGTACACAGACTAAAACTTTCGAAAATACAATTCAGCAATGTACGAGAGACACTAACTTATCAAAATCGCGAGTCAGAGAGTCGTCTGGAAAATGTCAAAACCTGATGCGCCCTGCAGATTCTTAGTCGATATCATGCATATGCCGTAGGAAAAGGCAAGAACCATTGATGACTTACACAAAGTGCTCTATTTGGAAAATCTCACAAAAGCAGACTTATATAGACTTAGCGTACAAGTTGAGATGGGCATAAGTTGATAAAAGTGGTTGGTCGTTCCACAATACATATTTGATTGCTTTGGCATACTGAGCTGATCAGACCGTCAGTTCGCGCGAATTCGCGTCCAATGCAACTACAAAATTGTCATCCGCTTAAGCAAATTCCTGAGACATCTCAGGATTAATAATTTATTTATAATTTATTAATAATTTTCATTAGTATTACTGTGTGATAAATATAATCACCACCAGAAGGAAGGAAACTCTCGAGCTATAGGTACTGTATAAGTCCGTAAATGACAGAGATTTAGCCTATTGAAATGATAATTTCTAACGATTTCAAATACTATTACAAAAAAGACGAGAAGAGCAGCAAGAGTTAAAAATACATTAAAAGGTCAAACGGTGACGTCATCGTATAGATAGAAACTTATCAAGGTAGGAAACACATCAAAGATAATGTAATTTGTCTGTTTGTACGATAACCGTACACACGTAGTTCTATCAGATATCAAGTGTGCCACGATAAACATTCGACAGGTAAAAGTAGATATTTCGCGGATTTCTGCTCATTACTCATCCATCGGTCTATCGACGAATTACAACGTTTCATATATACATATATATACACAACTTTTTCTAACTTTTTTCCAATAATATATTCCGGTGATTGCGAATAGCAATCAGCTTGATCGGTTCAATGGCGAAGACCACGGACTCTATTCGCGATGTACGCAAGCGTACCACAGAATCCAAATCTGAATTACAATCAATGGAAAACAAGCAAAACAATGACTTTTTAGTTAACTATCAAAATCAATCTTACAATATACAAAAGTTTCTTCGGTATCACCCCGGTGGAACGAAGATATTGGGATACTTTAAAAATCGAAGCTTAGAGAAGGCGTTCGAAGAATTTCCCCACTCGCAAGCGGCATTCCACCTGTTGCAGGAGTTCACGTTGAATCAAGAAAAATATCAAAAATACGAAGTAAGTACAACAGGGAAATTTATTGCAATATGTACTTGTATGTATTATCTTCGAATTTTGTACTAGGCATTTCACGCTTTAAAAAATAACGTTCGGCAAATATAAATGGAACAATTTATCGAGAGTTACGAACTGACAACGTTTTCATTTAAACGTTTATAGAATCTGATCGATTGGGACAAAGCTATACTTGGACAAGTAGGTTCACTGGGTCATCATTATTGGGAATGGGTCAATTTACCAGTGTATAGGGATATTAAACTTTTCAAGTCAAACATTTTAGAAAGTTTAACAATTACTCCTTGGTATCTGATACCGATAGTATGGATTCCGATGTCTCTTTACTTCTTTTATAACGGATTGGCACGCATCGCTGCCATCAATACCGGTATTTTTACCATTTTTAATTCGTTTTTTTTTCTATCAGTCACAGTAATTTCTATTCCACACATTACCTAATTAAGAATTATAGTAACTTTATTAATCCCTTTATATCAATGTATAAAATATCTCGCCATGTAATGTTGTTCCAATATTGTTCATGTGATGTTTTGAATGAAATATTTCACGTTCTCGTTTTTCAATGTTTACGACTGAAAGTCGCACATCGGTCTGTGTAACATAACATTACATACATGTAATACCATGCTTTCAACTATTTCATACAACATTTCCTTCATTTAACATTCCTAATCCCCTTTACGTTCACAAACGCAGTGTCTTACGAATTGATTTTTATGCGAATCGTTGGACGACACGTATCGCATGTTTTCCAACGACAGGACACGCGAGATATCTCTTCCGAAGCTTTATGCAGATGAACAAATATTTTTATATGAACGAATTACGTGGCGAGATATTTCGTCCTCCGATGCGAAAGGATTAATTTATTTTGTTCTATTTGTTGAAACTGTTGTCTATTTTCAGAAAGCACCGTGTTTGAACCTTTAACTTCGTTTATATTCGGTATATTCATATGGACTATGTTAGAATACGTAGTTCATCGTGAAGTTTTTCACTTTAAACCACCCGATAACTCGAAACTATTTATTACTTTGCACTTTTTACTACACGGTGTTCATCACAAGGTAAAAAGTAATTTTCAGTCTTTAAATTTATTTGGTTACAAGGAAAATGAAAAAAAAATGACGATAGAATCGATATATGAAAATAATTTTAAATCACATAATGATTTTATTTTTATAGGCGCCATTTGATAAAAGAAGATTAGTATTTCCTATTCTACCAGCTTTATTGGTAGCAAAACTGTTACTAATGATTTATAATATGGTGTTTCCACAAACGATTTTTTATTTTATACTCTCTGGTACAATGACAGGTATTGGCATTAAAATATTTATATTTATTGATTTTATCATAAATATCAATGATGTATCAAATGTAAAAAAAAT
Organism: Bombus huntii; assembly: GCF_024542735.1. Taxonomy (NCBI): domain Eukaryota; kingdom Metazoa; phylum Arthropoda; class Insecta; order Hymenoptera; family Apidae; genus Bombus; species Bombus huntii. Next base: position 3,390,326 of record NC_066244.1, read on the forward strand.
TTGTCTCATAGGCTACATGATTTACGACTTAACACATTATTATCTACATCATGGCGCGCCGAAATTTGGAACATACATGTACTTAATGAAAAGGAATCATAACTATCATCATTTTTTACATCATGATCTAGGTAAAATTTACTTGCTTTCTAAAAACTAGATGAATCATAAATAAAAACTTTGTTCTTCAGGTTTTGGTATCACCAGTAAACTATGGGATTATATATTCAGAACGAATATTTGTTTGCGGCAATTGTTGAAGCCCATTGAATGGTAAATCGATCCATCCGTAATGGTAAATTATATACGAACTATGTACATATAACAAGCAAACAGTACAAAAAGAAGTCAATTACAATATACTATCGTTCGTTTGATGATATATATATATATATATATATCATCAAAATATAAATATATATATATATATTTTAAGTACAAACAAGAAACAAAATGCACAAGATATATGTACAATAACGTACATAGAATCGAACCAAATCTTTCAGAGAAGAGAGTATCATTATTCATTGCTATAAGAACCTCAGCAAATTGATGTTTTAAGTACATGATCCTTTAAATATACGCTTATTTTATATAAAAATATTTTGAGCATACTAAACAAGTAAATCAGTATCAATGATTAAAAGAATACCATCGTCATCAGTGATATAAACAAATGTGATTAATTGTAGATTAAGATTATAAATAAATGTGATTAAAGTCCATCAACTTTTATGTTTTTTCTACCCATACTTAACTGTGGGAATGTGCTCTTATTTGTAGGAGGATTCAACCTAGACGATAAATTAACGAATGCTTCAAACAAACTTGCTCTATCCATAACATTTACCTCATAATGTTTCAGTTTCTCTCTAGTACACCAATTTGCAGCTTTGCTTGCTATATTCTCCAAACTATGAGATTCTTCCTCAGCTTTAGTTCGATTTCCAATAACGATCATGGTTATTTCTTTTTTGTCTTTATTCCTGTCAATATCCTTTTTCAATGGGAACAACACATCCAAAGATTCAGGTTTTGCGGTATCGTAAACTAAAACGTATCCATCAGCGAAACCAAGGTAATGTCGAGGTAGTTGCTGATTATTTGCATTATTCTGAGGAGATTCCAGTCCCGCAGTGTCATAAAATCGCACTTTTTCTTTCGTACCGCGATCAGTTTCTATATTTGCGACATAAATATCTTCGATCGTAGGGTGAATTTCCTTTTAAATTATAAAATATAATTTGACATAAATAAATATAGCACGTTAATTGTTGTAGTTAAAATACAAATTTAAAATTGAGAATCAGTATGTAACGTAGAAATATATTGTACCGCAATTGATTTTTATACAAACATAACCTATATTCTTACTGTTTTGGCATTGACATTTCCATATATGAGTTGTTCCAATAATGCAGTCTTTCCTACTCCTTTCATTCCACAAACAACTACTTTTGTCGTTTTCCCCATATCCAATCTTTCGTTTAAATTGCGCTATATTTACTTCCGATATTAAAACTCATGCCATTATTAAAAAAATAACTTAAGTCACTGAAGTCAACATTAACTCTAGTAACAGAATGAAGACAGCTGTCTTCCTAGGGGAAACGTATACTATCTGTTCTCATCAAAGATATGTCCCATTTCGGAAAATATAAATTTATTTACAAATTGAATAAATACTAGTAACTGGCTGGTATTTCAGTTTATTTAATTCTAAATTCTTGACATTTCACAAACATTATAACAATAAATGTCTTCTATAGTAATATAGTTTCTTAAAATAAATTTTTGTCATATTATAATTTATAAAACTTCGTCCGTTTAATATTTCAATTGCATAAAATATTTAACGGTAAATACCGAAAACTCAATTACAATGGAATGCTTAAAATAATGCTATTAAAGCAACTATAACTCATAGAATTTTATCTTTATCATTATAGTAAATAAGAGTTTACTATATACATGTAAATTTATTATCAAAATATATTCTTTTTGTGGAATCATTAAATTTTTACCGCTGTAAACATACTTAAATGTATTATACGCATTCTTGTTATTCACCTATCTTTTTTTGCAAATACAGTATGTTTCTTCATGTAACATATCATTTCCTCCATTGACAGTAATTTTGATCTCTACATGCCTTGTCAATTTTTTAGTCTTTGAATTTTGTTGCTTGTCTTATTTGGTGTTTGAGATTTCAATAATAATGAATTTCACATGCAAAGGCCTGCATACACTAAGATATCATGCATTTCAAATTCATTAAAAGTCGATTATAAGCAGACATCTTTCCAAGAAGTCTGACATTTTATTAGAAATAGACGAACCAAAGTGCATCTTCATCTCAGATCTGATCAATACCACGTTACTTGTTTCACGTGGAATTTATTCTGACCTATGGCTTAGATGTCTCTTTCACCTGTTCCACGGGTTTTGTGTCTTCAGCCAAAAGAGCATTTAAGTCTACATCTTGAAAACTTACAGAATGTTGGCTAGAACCTAAAATTATAAGCATAACACATACATTAAAAACTATAAAAAGATATTACGATTACATGATCATAATGTAAATCTGTATACCTGCATGTGCAAGGAAAAGGTCTTTCAAAAATCCTAATTCTTTTGTAAGCATCTTAATTTTTTCCTCAAGTAATTCATTCTCTGTTTTTAACTGATTTACACGTTCTAACGTTTGTTGTGTACGTAATTTACTTTTAACTCTAGAACGCTTTACAGCCTAAAAAAGTATTAGAATATTAAATAAATATATAAATGTTTTCAATATAGTTTCTAGAAAATAATTAATTGCTTTCATTTACTTGATTATTTCTGTCTCTGCGCCGTCGATAATCTTCATCATCTTCTTCTTCAGAAATTTGTCTTTTTTTCTTATTTCCAGATGTGTTATTTTCTTTATTTTTGGGTGCCATCTACAATTCATTTTAAAAGATATATTCAATTTAAAAACTTTCATGAATGCTACTTTTAAGTGCTTTAAATATATTGTTAAATTTGTAAATAAAATATCGCGTTGTTACTTATTCAATTACTTTTTGTTAAATATTTAAGTAGTAAGCTCAAATAATATATGTATATAATGTATTTATGTACAATCATAAATCCATAACAGACAATACGTCACATCATGTAAGTTAGGGTCAGTGTTTTCAGAACATATAGTCTATTTTAAACGATTAGAGTACGTAAGTACTTACTCTAAGGCAAACTCATATGACGAAAGATGTCGCGTTACGTACATGTGAAATTTTACTTACTTTTTATATTCCATACAAATACTCTAAATTCTTGATTTCGTATCACCATAAAAGCTGCACAATTGAGACTTTTGTTGCTAATAATTTATCATGCGTGTCACGGTAAAACACAGTTTCGATACGTCATGTTGATGATGCAATGCTACTTAAAAGAAGCTTACAGGCACGTAAAGGAACACAGACTGCCCTCTATCGGTACATTTCTATGCTAAATATAATAGTTTTGAAAAAATGTAACCTCCTTCATCGATTATCTTTTATTATTAAAAATTTTGCATATGTCGTGGCTGCATTTTACTTTACTTTTATAACAATTAATATATACATAGGTTTTCATCTTCCTTATTATTATTATATTTTTTCTTACTATTATTATTTTTTTCTTATTATTATTATTTTCTCTTATTATTATTATTCATTCACTCTCAGAACCACTTTCACCACTGCCACTACCGGATTCGCTATCACTGCCACTAGCTGATCGAGATCGAGATGGAGATCTCGACTTCGATCTAGATTTTGAACTTGATGGTGAACCAGACCGAGATTTAGCTGGAGATCCAGATCGAGATTTAGTTGGAGATCCAGAACGAGATTTAGCCGGTGATCCGGATCGTGACCTTGAAGGTGACTTTGATTGGGATCTTGATTTAGAAGAGTTTCTGGATTGAGGAGTACCAGATCTTGACCTGGACTTACTATGCGACCTAGGAGACTGGGATTCAGAAGGTGAACGCGAAGCAGATCTAGACTTTGATGGTGATGCCGAACGAGATTTTGATCTAGAACGAGATTTCGAACGAGAGCGGGATTTTTTACTAGATGCTCGGGATGATGCTTTTGATGATGCTCGGGAAGATGCTCTTGACGATGCTCTAGATTCGGCTTCATTATCAGAACCTTCTAAAATAACAATAGATCATAAAATTATTTTAAAAATATGCATAATACATAGCTAATAGAATTTTATGTAATATTAACGACCTCTATCTTCTACTTTCTCAGCTTCTTGTTGAGGTTCTTCCTCTTCCTCTTCCTCCTCCTCTTCTTCATCTTCATCTTCTTCTCCTGGTGGTTCCAACTGTTTCTCCCTATACCTTTGCATTTTGAATTCATTAGCATTAAGTGGTCGGTGTCTTACTATTAATCTTGTGTTATTTGGTTGTTGTCCAACTTTTTGACGACGTTTACTAAGTCGTACTCTCGTTTCCAATTCATTATAATACACCTACATAACACAGATAGATAATGATAAAATACATACATCTCACATAATTAATGTAAAACATACATTTTAATGTAATTTTAATATAAAACATACCCCATCTTGTCTTATGACAAGGAAATAATTTTCCTCGTATCCTTTTGAAGCTTTACTCTTGACATTCCAATTATATTCTCTAGCCATCTTATACTCGTACTCATCATCATCTGCATAGTCAATACCAGCTGCAAAATCTCTTCTACGTTTTTCTAATGTCTCTTCTAAAGGTAAGAAGTATGCCACAAATTGTTCACCGCTTTCATCCATTACACCCCTAAAATAATAACTCTGTTATAATATTTTGTAAAATGTTATAACTCAAGTATTGGCTACAGTTTACTGTACTAATGAACTAAAAAAAAGTATGAATTTACCGAATCATAGCTTGCGACATTTCTTCAATTTGAGCTGGCACAGAACGTCCAGTTGGTGCTGGATCTGAATCAAATATAACTTGTGCGCAAGGATATTTCCATAGCTGAAAAAGATTCATTGAAAAATAATAAAAGAATTAAAATACATACTTATATCCTATAAAAGTATTTAAAATACCTTGAAATCTGGAAATACTGGCAAAATTTCAACAGGTACTACATTTGGCTTACTGTAGTGTCTTTCAATGGACTTTTTATTGTCTTCAAATGTTTTTTCTATTGCTTTTATTTGACTTTCACGATCCATATATAATGTTTCTTCCTATAAATGCAAATATAACACAATTTTATGCATGTGAGGAAAATTTTAGTACAAATAAAATATATAAATATCAAGACTCACTTTGAAATTTTTCTTAATACTATAACCAACTTTAGCTTCAACTTTATCCACAGTTTGTGGTTGAAATCTAGTTTGTTCTGTAGAAATGTATTCAGTACGTCGAAGCCAAGACACACTTCTAGCATGATGTCTAGATCTTTTAGAATCTTGTGGAGTAAGAACATCTTCTTCCAAAAGTTTTTCGTCAGCAGGATCTAATTGAGCATTCACATCTCCAGCATATGTATCTTTATTTATAAGATCAATCTCTACACCTAAATCATGTTCTGTCAATACTTCATATTTATAATTACGTTCCAGTGAAGTTGGATTATATTGAATAAACCTACGAATATTAATTAATTATACATTATTTAAACTACTAGTGACATTTAAATATCTGATCTTACCGAGTGGATGCAAAAGGATATGTAATAAATTTAGGATCAAATGGTATATCAGGCAATGTATTGCAATATTTAACTCTACATATTAACTCAGATCTGAAATAAAAATAACAAAAGAGTATAAAATATCACTGTTATAAAAACCACAGGTTATAATCAAATCTCTTACCTTTTCTCTGCTGGTCTAGTCGTACGTTTGTCTCGTTCAGTTGTATTACCATTAGTTTGAATTGTAGGAGCCATATTATATTAGCAAACGACATTTAACAGATTTTAGACATTACAAAACTCCTAATTCCGAAACGAGAACTACACTTTGTGTACTAAAAACAGTTTATCCGACGCCACGTAGTTATACCTCATACTAGATAGGAAATGAGTACTTATGCCTGTATTTCTAGTTTCACAATACACGTGCTGCACCATGCGGCTAAGTGCTGAGTTTAATCGAGATCAGCACATATAAACACCTATAAAACTAGGGCTGTTTGACTGGAATTTAGTGTACATAAGAACCTATGTATTTAACACATTGTTGACGGGCAATTTTACTGAGAATTTATCTCATGTCACCGGCTATTATTTCGTAATTGGATGTGGAAGTAAAACAATATAGATAAACTTTAATAAATTTTATTTATTATTCAACTTTTACTATTTCTTTTTCGTATGATAAGCAGTGTAACAATTACCTACGTGTAATGGTACACACAACAGCTTTTGCAAATATATCTAGTTTCGTTGCATTTTCCTTTTGAAGAGCACACCTCTACACGCTCTAGTCAGATTTGTTTTTCTGCCAGTGACTATTTTTTCTATGATGTGGTCTCTTAGTTGTCCGGAACGCTAGGGGTAATGCCCCCCCCCCCACCGCCAAAGTCAGGGAATTGTTAAAATTGGCTGGAACAAGAGGGCGCAGGAAGGGGATGCAACGGAAGATAATTCATAAGAGGTTCCTGGAGCGCTCCTGTCATACGAGTAGGATGGTCATCGTGGAGTTTTAGTCGGTAAGAGTCCGACACTACTCTGCTGTTACCGATTATTAGCAGCAGCGGAGTGTCCATGAGGATTTCTCCACGTGCAAAAAAAAGAGCTACTTCCAGTAGAAATTTTTTGTATCTTGTTTTATTTTCTGGCAGATGGGTACAGTACATTTTATATGCATTGAACAAGGTACAGTTTATCAGAAAAAATGCTAATATTTTGGACCACTTTAAAGATTTTCGTAAAATACTATTGTTCGCCAAATACTGATCTGCACGATCTACCCCTTTCATGTGCTTATTGTATTGTAATATGCACGTAGGGTTAATGATATTTTGACGGCTTAATATCAGATTCACTATTTTCTCGTACAGTATCATTTTCCAAGTCACCACAATTTGATTCACAATCACTCGGACAATCAGATAAAACATCCGCATATAATTCATTGAAAGATTCTTCATTGATACGTTCCGTCATCGCTGAAATTTCTTTTACAACGAAGGACACAACTTGACGAGTCTTATAAGCGAGAGACACAACTTGAGATATTGTTACGACACTCAACTAACTAGCAACCAGTCAGGCACAACTAATCGGTTGATATCGTGAGCCTTGAACGTTATTAGCGTCCAAGGTGGAGGATTATAATAAATGTACAGAGCGAGGTTTAGGTCACCTTATTTATTCCACTCAATACTCTGAATACAACTGTCTTTAAGTTCACTGGGTTCCACTTAATACTCTGAATACAACTGTCACTAGTTCACTGGCTATCCTGTTAAATATAATGGTCACTGACTGAATACGGTTATATGTTGATTCTTAGAATACTGGTGCAAGAGTGACTCTTGGTGATGTTGCTGTCGTAGAGGAAAGTTCGTGGTGGATGTGCCTCAAGTCTGTTCCTAACTGATCATTGGGTAAAGACGTATGTTTGAGGATGGGCTGGCCGCCTTCATGAAGGTTCGCGCGCAGGTGACCTTACACTTGGCGGGAAAACCCGCGTTTCCGGTCTTTCTGAGATGTACCATAAAATAAGGAAGTTACGTGCCTTATGGGTTTTTCTGTGGGATCCTAAAGTACCTTGACTGTACAATAGGCTCACTGTTTATGATGGGTCCGCACTAGGGTAGCGTAGACCCTTAACGGTCGTCCTCTCCGAGGATCGCATCTGGTTCACATAAAGCGTCGCAGTAATTACCAGGCGGCCACTCAAAATCCCGAACAGGTATGCTGACCAACAATTGCACTGTATGACTGCACTCCAACAGCGCACTGAGAAAACGACGTTGATGCGAAAACAAAGCGCATCACGAGTTTACTCGTGGCCGGTCGGCAACGTTTGAGCATGAAAACACAAGTTAACTCGTGACCGGTCAACAATGTGTTAAGCTTAAAGTTAGGGATCTGCACTGTTTGATTGCTTACTAACATAGATAAGAACGTATTTAATTTCATGCTAGAAAAACCTATTTAATTGCACAGTTTTACGGAAAAGTTCATATCTACTATTCTATCTAAGATAAACAAGTATAAGAATGACAGTCGAGCGATGATGAAACTAATTGTAAGTTAGCTAAAAAAGAGAAATGTACTATCTACTATATTTTTGAACGATGACACATATAAAGCAGGGTTGGAAATAGTACAAAGGCATGAAGGACCGGAGGGCGGTCACCTGTTCCTGCGAGCAGGTAGTGCTCCGGAAAAAGACAGCCGATCTAGAAAGGGAGCGCAGCTCTCATGGAGAGGTGGAGGACACGGGCGCCGTGGCCGATAGGTCCTAGGCGCTGGGGATAAGGGCTAGCGCCGCGGAGCTGCCACCTGTCTGATTGGGAACCCCTTTCCCAAAGTCCGGGATGGCCATCGTAGAGATTTTAACCGGTAAAAATTAAGCACTACCCTGCGTTCTTTGAGGAAAGAACCTACCTATAAAGATTCCTTCCAAGTAAAAAAAAAGGCTAAAAGTATCAAACTTTAAGAACGCAAGACTTTTGAACCAATGGTTTTCTAGATTAGAAACCTATATATGTCGTCTCTATTTATCTCTATTTATATGAGTACTATCAAAAAGACATGTATAACATTTTACAACAATAAATGACCTTATATGCAAACACCATCGTACTAAGGAAAAAGAATATGTGATTTTATACTACGATGACAAAATATTCATGTCAATACAATTAACGTACCAAGTGCCATGGATTAATGTTAAATCTAAATGGTGTATCGAGAAATATTAAAATTATTGCATCATTCCAGTAATCCATAATCGTTTGAAAGGGAATATTCTCTTTTCTTCGCCAAAAAAATATAGTAAACGATTAATTTCTCTTGCTTAGGTAACTTACAATTGCTTTCATTATTACGCGATTTTATCATTCTCATGCTTGTCCATCTTGGATAGAAAAATAATCTTGGATAACCGTACAATTAAATAGGTTCTTGTAGCATGGTATTCAATAAGTTCTTGTGTATGCCAAGGTACAACCAAACAGGGCAGATCCCTAATTTTATAGGTTCTTGTATATACTAGCGTCAGTTAAACTCAGCACTTGACCGCATGGTGCAGCACTAGTTCGGGAACAACCAAAAGCGTGAGCGCTCTCATTTTCTCTCTGCTCATAATCATAATACATATTCAAATTCGGAAAGCGATTCTTTTTTGATTTCAGAAATATTTAAAAAGTAGACTATTTAAATATTTATATATACGTAATATCTAACAACTATATTTATCATGTAACATAATTATGTATATTATCATTATACATGTATTATATATATGTATTTCATTTATCATACCAGATTATTAGTTTCATTCACCAAATTTTTGAAATACCATTTTGATTTTGGTGATTCTGTAAAACATAATAAAATGCATATTTTTATGTCGAAATTATAAAAGGTACCAAAGATAGTATAAATTTCAGGATTTTGCTAATTTTAGTACGCAGGCGTTTATTCAACCGAAGTATTGATTTAAATGCGCAATATCATATAACGATAGTCCCATTTAGAAATGCGAACACTGCTGTTTGTAACTTGACATAGTGCTATTACGAAGAACGTATTGTTCTAGAATCTGTCACGCTGAGAGAAAAGGTGTATAACAAAAAGGAGATTAGAAAACATGGTTGGACCAAATATTTCTTTGTGACTAACCGTTCCAGAAGGTGGAACATCCTCTGTACAGGGTACATCTTTTAGGACACCTTCAGAACACGAACGTGTAAATCCGGAACTCGCAACGTTTTGCAAAGTAAGCTTTGATTAAAGTTTTTTCATATAAACCATATCGTACATGCAATAATGGAAGAATTGGAACTTTGTGGAATATAAAAAAATAATGTGATACATATTAAAGGCTTAAAAAAAAAATTAAAACTTTAAATTATATTTTTAAATTGTAATTTTTAAAATTCCAAATTTAAATTTAAGTGTTTTGATTGGAATTATACATTTTTTCATTTTATATAATAAATTGAACATTTTTAAATTTCAAATTCTATTTAATAATAAAAATTAATGTTAATTTTAGGTATATCCTGTGAGCCCTGTAACAGGGCCAGGTGCAGCGAGATCCGTATGGGAATTAAGTCCAGATCCCGACATGGTCGGGCATCTACCAAATACTCCAATTTCTAACACTACTCATCACAGTCATGAATCACCTAAAGGCACTGAATTAAGATCTAGAAATGGCCCTGATGATAATATTTATGCCGATGAAACTGCACCAGGTCAAACTCCATCTGATGAAACAAAACAAATATTTGAACTTCTTAGAGCTGGGTATCTGCAGTACACACTATTAGTTTTATATATATAATGTTATTTGTGCGAATAAATGCAAGGATGATCAAAATAAATAAAAAGTTCTTTTAGTGAGATTGGGGCAGTCGATGAATTGGTAGAAAAAAATGGTTTAAGTGTATTAAGTGCAAGAGACGAATGGGGATATACTCCTGCCCACTGGGCTGCTCTGGATGGAAATATTGAAGTAAGCTTTTGTAAATTAATTTTATTCAAAAAGAATAAATTTCTTTTTCTTTAACTACTATATTTATTGTCATATTACAGGTAATGAGATATTTAATAGAACGAAATGGACCAGTTGATCTTTCTTGTCTTGGAACTCAAGGACCAAGACCGATACATTGGGCTTGTCGTAAAGGTCATAGTGCAATAGTTCAGCTATTGTTAAAGGTATTAAAATGAAATAAACAGTTTCATAGCTTATTATTTATTTATCTACATTTAAATTGTTTTCATTTGATTTCAGGCTGGAGTTGCTGTTAATGCAGCGGATTTTAAAGGTTTAACACCACTCATGACTGCTTGTATGTTTGGAAAATTTGCAACAGCAGCATTTTTGTTAGGATCTGGTGCACTAGGACATTTAACAGATATAAATGGAGATACTGCACTTCATTGGGCTGCATATAAAGGTCATGCAGAATTAATAAGATTACTTATGTATAGTGGAGTAGATTTGCAAAAACCAGATTACTTTGGATCCACTCCACTACACTTAGCGTGTCTTTCTAGAAATGTCAGTTGTGTAAAAATATTATGTGAAAAAAGCAAGATTGAACTAGAACCTCGTGATAAAAATGGTAAAACACCATTACAATTGGCAAAAAGTCACAGACATTCAGAAATTGTAAGAATACTACAAGCTGAACAGAAACGGCGAGCTAGATGGATTCCGCCGATTAACGAACTGTGGTTTGTAATTTCCTTTTGTAAAGTGTTTTGCAGAAAATGTTATCAATTGAGATATTTATTCTTGCTTCTCCTTTAAGGGCATTATTATTTGGTGGAGCTGGAAACAGTAAAGGTCCTATATTATTATTTATGATATCCGTCCTTTTATGGGGATATCCAATGTATTTATTAAAATGTATTCCATTAACATGGAATCTTTTACGTGGCAGTCACTATTGTTTTATTTATTGGAACATTGTTATGTGGATCTCATGGATTGTAGCAAACAGAAGAGATCCTGGTTATGTACCCCAGAATAGTGAAACCTATTATAGAGCAATTAAACAAGTATTCTATAATTCTATGATATATTATAAAATATTATATAGCCACTTTACATAAAACGATTTTTATTTTCAGATTCCATATTTTGATAAATGGAAAAAAAGAAATGTTGTATTGTCACGTTTGTGTCATAGCTGTAGGTGTTTTAGGCCTTTAAGAGCTAAGCATTGCAGAATCTGCAACAGATGTGTTACATATTTTGATCATCACTGCCCGTTTATATATAACTGTGTAGGTTTGAGAAACAGGTAATGTCTAATACAATTTATATTTAATCATAGAAAATTATAATTCAATATTTTCTATAATTAACCCATTAATTATTATTACAGAATGTGGTTCTTTCTTTTTGTTATGTGTGTAGCAATAAATTGTTCATTCACTATTTATTTTGCTTGCTATTGTATGGCAATTGAAGGAATCCAATTATTATATGTATTGGGTGTACTAGAAGCATTAGTATTCTGTGGGCTTGGATGGATTTTGACATGTACTTCAGTAAATATCAAAATTTATTCTGTTTTAACATCGAATGTCATACATAGTATCTATATTTGTAACGATTTCTTTTCTTTATACAGGTCTTACATGCGTGTATGAATTTAACAACAAATGAAATGTTTAATTATAAACGGTACTCGTATTTACGAGACAAAAAAGGAAGATATTTGAATCCCTTTAGTAGAGGTCCTGTTCTCAACTTTATAGAATTCTTTTTATGTCCTCCAAATCATCAAACAAATGACCCACAAAACTACCAGATACTTTCAGAAGATATTATGTAAATAATGATAAATTGCAATTACTATATTTCAGTAATACCACACCTCTAAGAAATTGAAAATGTTATTAACTAAGCAATTAACATTATGTCAACTGTCACATATGTACCTGCACATAATCTCGATGATTATTGCTTTTAATATTATAGCTTTTTACTCATGATATTAAATAAGAAATGATTCAATAAATAATTTATTAATTTATATTTATGATTTTTTTATACCTTAAACACTACATTTTCTCTCTAAATAAAGTTTCGTCATGATTGGAATAATTTAACTAAAAATTTATTAGAGGAATCATATATAATATTATATTTTTATCCTCTTATGATCATTAGATAAAAAAGATGGGATATATTATCATGTAAATATAAATTTGATATATACAAATAATTTTGAAAATGTTATATGTATATAATTTGTACATGTGAAATGTATCTTTGGTAAAATATACTGCATTTTTGTACCTAATTAAAGTATCAGTTTTGGTTTACATAATTAAAAATTTATGTATATAATTAAAAGTATTGTGTTGAAACAGCATTAATAAGAAATGTTAAGAATTAATTGTATGTATAAAAATTATAGTTTAGGATAGCTTATTATAGTTTGTTATAGCTTATAATTAGTTTTCTCTTTGACATATAAATATTTAAGCATTACCTTGCCAATATATCTTATGTTAAATTATTATAACAATTATTGAACATATATAAGACAAAATTCTTATTTTAATTCATAACAAAAATCATAATTTGATGGAGGATCGGGAATAGCAGGCGGATCTTGGGGAATATCAATTCCTTCCGTATCTAAAAGTCTTAGTTTAATGTCCATGGATAATAATGTCTCCAAATCATTTTCCGCCTCTTTACTGGTCATTCTACTACCTATAAATAAAACATGCTCTTTTTGGATTTGAAGAAATGTCAGTTAAAGGCGAGAATAACATTACAACATACCAAGTAAAGCATTAATGCCATCTGTCCAATAATCAAAAACTTGTTCATCAGGAGCAACGAAATCTAGGCTTGAGACTTCTACAGAATCTAAAATTAAAGAAAAAGCCAACTGATGCGTAGTTTTCCGTCGCTGCAAATCCTTCATATGGGGACAATCTCTACCAGTCAGTAAAGCACGAATTTCAACAACAGCTAATTTTGTAGGAAGTTCATCTATTGTTGGTACTGATTTTTCATCACAGTCACCATAATGGAATACTTTGTGATTTGGTGAAAGTCGAACGTACCAGAACTTATCCTTTATTCTCTATATACATTATAATGTTCGTTAAAGCAACAAAAATATCGTTTCATTTAATATTTTATGAAATATATGACGACCAATACCTGTCCTCTAGCGCTATATTTCATAAATCTGGTGCCTTCTACTAAGAATCCTAAGCGTTGTTGTTGAATAAGTTCTAAGATTTCAGGTGTAATTTGTTCTCTGAGCTCAACTATGGGTCTTGCATGACTTTCCCACTCTTCCCTGCTAGTCCTTTCTTGTTGCCATAAATTAGTAATTGTCGAATATGTTAATTGTTGTAATTTATTTTTGAATTTATCCAATGCTGTAGGTTTACACTGAAGTGCTCTAGTAATTTGTTCTCTGACAACAGAAAATACTTTTACAAAATCTTCAGTGGTGGCTCTCATTTCTTTCCAAGTCTTATTTAAAAGGACTATGCATACACAATAGAACTCTTCAAATGGATGATCATGTGTAAAAAACATAGGATGATATGATTGTCCCTGTTCACTAGGTGCTTCTCCAATACGTAAAACCTAATCAAATCCAATGGAGAATTTAATTTATTTTAAGGGCTTATGTTAAGTTTTATGTAAGTACTTACTTCACAAAGTAATTTGACAAGCTCCACACTTGTTCTACCAAAAGGACATTCATGTTCATCTGCCCTGCAAGAGTTTTCTAAAACAACTTTAGTATAAGCTTCAGTATGATTACGTGCAAAATAAACCATACAGTCTAAAGCAAGCATGCCGGGTGGAGTTTCAGTAAAATCAAGAGCAGGATTAATATCATATTTGAAACCCAATTTTTTATAATCCTTAGCAAAAAGACCCTGTTTTCTAGCAGTAATATCTCCACCTACAGCTCCTTCAGTATCAAAAGCAATTCTTCGAAGTTCTTTAATCTTATCATGTGCATCTTGATCTTGTGGATCCATTTTTGTCATCATACGCTGTTCCCACAAACTTAACATAAGTGTTTGAAGTACATATAATTGGTGTGCCATTTCTGCACCAACCTATAATTAAATTTGATTGTATCATAAATTTATATGCATATACGGAGTACATGTAAAAAGGTCTTAATAAACGTGGATCCAAAAGCCACTAGTTTTGGAGTTACAAGATGTTAAGTGTATAAACCAATTGCTTTGTCAAATGAGTTAATACAACAAATTGAAAACTACTGTCAAGAAATAAGAGAAATGCTAGGAATCTTTTAACATATGCATGTTCCTATGAGAAGATGTGGCAAAGTGAATGTTGAAATGAATGGGAGACATATGAAACATATGCTGTAAATGTCTTACTGACAAAAACACCTTCTAACTTTATAAACTAATGATTTTTGAACTGTTGTTTATTAAGATTTCTTTTTACTTGTTTTGATGAGTACTATATGTTCCTAAAGTATTTCCCTAACTTTTTGTACATCCTGTATAGTATGAAAAAAAGAAAGATTTTATACCTGACCAGTAGATTGTATGATATTCGTCAAAAATACATTTCTAACTTGTTTAGATTGAAGAGTTGCAGCAACAGCTCTACGTTTAGATAAATCAGCCTTAAGAAATAAGGCATTTATTAGAGCTATTGCATTTTGTTGTATTTGTGGACGAGCACTTTGTAAATGCATCACTAGATTAGGAAATGTAACTTCTTTTTCAACTTGTCCATATTTTCCTGATGAATTTAATACTATATTTTCAAGAATGCTAAGTGAAGCTTCAATAATACTAGTATCTTGAATTACAGCTTGATTGTTCACATAGCTTGCTACTTTATTAATAAAAGGTGTCTCTAGTATATCCCATGAAACAATTCCATGATCCATTAGCTCCACAAATGATTGAAGTGAATATGCAAGTGCATTTCCCTTATACTTTTCGCCTTCCACCTATGTATGTTATAAATTATAATAAAGTATAAAATAATATAACTAAACTAAAGAAACAAATTTGTAATACCTGTGATATAATTAAAGCTAATCCTTGCTTGTTAATAAATTCTAATGCAAATGTCATATCTGTGCTAAGAGTGCTCAATTTTTGCAAAGCAGTAATTTTTTCTTCCATAGTCCCATTATTGAGCTTGGTTAGAATATCACAGGCTGTTTTAGAGGGGGAAAATTCCAATCTCAA
Source organism: Bombus huntii (assembly GCF_024542735.1). Lineage (NCBI taxonomy): Eukaryota > Metazoa > Arthropoda > Insecta > Hymenoptera > Apidae > Bombus > Bombus huntii. The sequence goes on from NC_066244.1 coordinate 3,406,264, forward strand.
AATACTACCATTTTTTACTTCATTACGATTTTTTTCTGTGATATAATTTTGATTGTTACTCTCCGAAAATTGTAATGAATATGATTCAGGATCAGAAAGACCCCACCCATTACACAATTCCTAATAAAAATAAAATATATAATTCTCATTTTACATAAGCCTTTATCTTATATACACTTAATTTTAGGCAAATTTTCTTAAAAAATATCAATAAAAACGTATACTAACAAAATTTCTATGTATGTTATATATAATAAATTATTAATTTTTAATTTGTAAGTACCTGAATAATAGCAGTAAGTGGATGTTTTTGATTAAATTCAATAAGTTGTGGTACTTGTTCCGTCATCTGAACAGCGATTTTTACGATATTTGTATCTTTCTGGACCGGCATTTTTATTGTTTGTGTATACATGAAGGACCAACGAAATCAGGAACACGTTTGACGTATCTCTTGTCATAATAACGTAACGGCCATCATGATAGTTTTATACTAAATCGCAAGGCGTCTGTCGGTCTCTCTCGTTCGCCCCACCATAAATCAAACGTATGTATATTCTATTTCTTAATGATTGGTGTCAGATTTTCTGCGCAAGTCTGGATATAATAAAGAAAGGTTTATGACGGAGAACAGAGAGGAGAGATTTTGTATTTCTAACAATAGTGAGATATTGAATTGAAGGAATTTTAATAAAGTTTAGCATTAATGTAAAAATTTTCTAATCTTTATTTTTCTACATGCATTATTCGCATTGCATGATTTTACAAAATATCCTCTTTTTTATATTTACTCAAATTCAAAAATTCATGTACAATGTATTAAGATTAGTTACATAATAATTACATTTAACATGCAAATATAGCTTATAAGGTACAATGAATTATTTGCATTGCTAATTGTATTTTACAAAGCATAATGCAAAAGTTATTTGCTTTGTGCAATTCCCTAAGTTAGTTTTTTAACCTATGTAAATCTAACTAATCTATGTAATCTATGTAAATCTTTTATCACACGTATAACCTACATAATAATTATTAACAATTAATCAGTTTTTTGTCATTGTTCTATTAATTGGTACGAAGTTAAAAACAGCAAGAAGACATTAGAAAATATTTTACACTGAAACTCAAAGTTTCCAGTCCCATGGAATACATAATACACCATCACTCATAACAGAGTAATAATGTGTCACCCAAAGCATAACACCTTTCAATAAAGGAGCTAGAATGCTTTTATGCAATAATAGGCGTTCACAGCATTGTATCATCAAATCAGGAGTTATACTGTCATCCTTATTTAAAACAGTCAACCCCAATTCCTGGACTGTTTTGTCATGTAGTTCACGTTCTACATATTTTATGCTGCAAAAAGCAATATTTAGAATAATGAACTAATTTTTTATGCTAGATTACCACACGATCTTACTTATTGTAATGATGTAATCTTTTAGTGGCTTCTTCTAAATTATCAGTAATAAAGTTTACTAAAAGGAAACTTGGACATGAAGATGGAACTATAAACTGTCCAGTAGGAGAGAGCATTAAAGGACCTGCTTCACTGAAAATAAAATTTAATTTACTCACACTTCTTACGTATACCCTAAATTTACATTATATTGTACTTACAAATAAATTAAGTCACTATTAAATATATATACTTATAAATGAACTGAAAGAAAATATATATTAGACGTTAAATAGGTAGACGTAAGTAATACTAACGCTTCAATTACGATTTCATAAGTAGATAAATCGGCTGGCCACATTTTCGGATAATTTCGTCGTCCTCGATAATCCGAGAGGGTTGTTGTAAGTTGTCGAAGTTGACGTTCATACTGGCTAACCATTACTTTTGGCATGAATTTCCTGCACATATAGAGTACCCTGAGCCTTACCGTCACTCAATTAATGTGTTGTATTACGCACCGTCGACCAACTTTAATGTCAAGAAGCACTTGTGAAACTGCCTTTTCGAAAGCTGGTAATCTAAATAATACCACATCATACTTCTGAATGTTCTTGATTAACTGTTAAAATAAATATTGATTTAGCAAAGTGAAATATATTATAAATGTTATATAAATTTAATAATTTATTCTTACATCAAGCCAATTGTGTCTAACTTCACCTGAATTTAACATAACATTTCCCTCTACACTTATGCCAGTATCATTAGCAAAGACAAGTGTCCTATTTTTGAGTACTTCCATTGGTTCAGGATGATGTTCAGCTAATGCCTTAAAAGCTAATAAACATCCCCTGTAATGAGCTATATTCCATCCACAGTCCCATATAATATTTTTCAAACCTAATTCAGAACATAATATCTTTTCTAACTTTTGTACTTCTTCTCTCATTGGTCTACATGCTTCTAACTTCACATGTACTTCATTAATGTGTTTATCTAAATATGCCCTATAAAATCATAATTAGCTTTAAGTTTTTATTATTTTAGTTACATAAATAAAAGATTAAAATAGACTTACTTAAGAGTATCAGGTTCTGAATTAATTTTTCTTTTCATTAAAATAGATGCATAAATAGGATCATCTTCTAGTTCTGAGAAATCTATATCTTCCCCAGCTCCTTTTCTTTGCCAATATCTTGACTTGTACTTTGTACTATCTGGTGGCTTTTGTTCTTCAATTTGATCTACAAACGTTGTTGGCAAATCACATGTCTTCAAGATAGAAAGTATAGTTTGTCTTAAATCCTTTTCTTTCAACTGTATCTGTACCAAAGTAAATTTTCCAGACTTGAGTTCCTTTTCATTTTTTGAGCGTAAATAAAATGGTAAAGTGGTAGGTCTTATTGGTCTTTGTTGTTGTAAACTTTCTATAATAGAACTTAGTTGTTTTAAAGAATTTTCATTTACTGTCTGAAACATTTAAAAAAGCAAAAATATTATATATTTAATACATTACCATTTTTAGTAGAAATTGAAAATTTTCATATAGTGTAAAGAATTTATTTATACATAAGTATTTATACATGCATACACGTGTATGCAGTAATTATTGCACTTCCTTTGTTCTATAAATAATTCTAACTATAATCAAATGAACTGTGTTGCCGACGTATAAACGATTTTAAATCGCTTACCTTCAAAATTTACTTTTTATAAGTTGTTCAACTTATTATATTAAAATATACTCACTCTTTGCGTGGGATATTGTCCAAAAAGATCGGGGTGAACGGTAAAATAAAAAGGTCGCAGTGCAGTGGATATTTCACCCGTACTTAAAGCTCTTACTGCATTTTTCCTACAAAAACTATAAGATGATTGTTAAATCGACTAAAATACTAAAAAAAATGATACCATTTAATTATATTTTGATGAATTTAATCAAGTAAACTTGTTTACCATCTTCCTAATGCACAATACATTTTTGCAGTTTCCTATACTGTCATTACCCGTCCATATCATGTAAACGTTACGAGCTGAAATACGATAAATATCGCATTTACTATCCATCAAATTTACTAAACGTTCTACATTTGATAGATACAAATAATGAAGCTGACGCACATTAGCCGTGGAATATAATTTTTCAGATGTATAATCTACATAAAACCTACTGACCTACACTTCTTTACACTTTACATAACTGTCTTTACATCGCATCAGTATGCAAACTCGATCAACATTGGACTTGAACCTCTTCTTTTTGTCTAACCAATGGTGGGATCTATATATGTATGTACAGATATGTATATACGAGCTGTACGCGATCAGTAAAAATAAAAATAAAATGTTATATTTGATTGGTTAAATTATCATATACAATGCGCAATATAAACACCAGTTTTAATCAGTAAAATAAGTACTACCAGCTTAGAATGTCCTAGTTTACTTATATTTTGTTTCCATATGATGCATCGCATAGTTTTAACCAAAGAGTATCCCTACTCTTTGGTTTTAATAATACATCATTAACACTGATACCTTATGCCTTATGTCATATTTGTATTATGTACCAGCTGTTTTATGTCTATACACAAATAAGTAATGGTGAAAGGAGAACATTGGGATTAATGTAATACTATAATGCCACAGTATTCGGTTTTTATATCTGTGCTTAATCACAGGTGGTCAAGCAAATAACTTATATATGTATATATATATTTACGGTATTAAGTCTTTTGAGACTGTAAAACAATAATGTACTGAGGACATTGTCAATCGTTTCATAGACGTGGTTTATTAAACATGGTCACTGAAAGAATTTACATCTGTTAAATTCGATAACGTTTAAAGAAATTTACTTTGATTATTTATCAACATGTAAATAATTAGTGCTTTAAATGTATATAAATTATCAAGAGAAAATTTGTTGAAACATTGTTGCTGCTTTGTATATAGTACTGTAAGTACAAAATATAAATATAATTATGTCTAATTAATGTTATATTCATTGCACATGATTATATTCATTCCAACTTTATGATAAAATTTATTTATTTATGTTATCATATTATATATAGTATATCACAATGTTTATAATTTTGTAAATGTTGTAACAATGTAATAATTTTTTAAATATTTTTAGTTTCACCATGTCATATTCTATAAACAGAAGACCTTTGCTAGAAGGTGTATCAGACAGTGAATTTGAAGATGATTTAGAAACTGAAGCTGATGATCCAAACATTTCTGTTCCAGATGAAAAACCATTCCTAAATCAATATGAACCGAGTGATAAGTAAAAACTGTTTAAAATAATTTAATTCATTATTATGAATACATAATTTATTACTGTATGAATATGTACATATATATATTTAAAAATTTACGTAATGTTGGAAATTATACTTTGCAGATATAATCTCGCATATATTGTTTTTTATGTACTTGGTATAAATACATTAATTCCTTGGAGCTTTTTTATCACAGCTGATGATTATTGGTTGTATAAATTTCGAGAGATACAGAAAAATTCTACAAAAGGTATTAATTACACTCATATGGAAAATTTAGAAAAAAAAACTGATCTCCAAGTTAGTTTTACATCATATATAAGCGTAGCAAGTGCACTACCAAATACATTTTTTTTAATTGTAAATGCATTCATTAGTAAAAGGTAAGTAAAATAAAACTGTAACTATATAATAAGAAAGAATTAGTGCAATATATAAATTAAAAGAAATTTTAAACTATATAACTAACAACTAAACTATATAAACTATATAACAAAATATTAAAATAACAGAATTCCCTTAAGAGTAAGAATGGTGGGCTCTCAATGCACAATATTATTATTTTTTATTCTAACAACAATGCTTGTTAAAATAAATACGGACAAATGTAAGTTTAATAAAAAAATAATATTCAGAATAAAAATATATATTTTACATTTAAAGTAATATACTAACTTTGGTTTTAGGGCAGGGAACATTTTTAATAATTACTTTGATCACAGTGGCATGTGTCAATGGTATATCACCAGAATTTGAAGTATTATTGAATATTACAACATTTAAATTAGATAAAATAGTAACATTGTGTTCTTCTAGCTGCAAGTGCAATTTTTGGAGGGAGTTTAATGGGTATTGCTGGACGCTTTTCTCCAAAATATATAACAGCTATGTCAAGTGGGCAAGCTCTTGGAGGAATTATTACTGCTACAGCAGAAATATGTTCTCTTTGGATTGGTGCTAGTCCTGTACTTTCAGGTCTAGTTTATTTTATAATTGGAGATGTTATATTGTTCTTATCTTTGATTGCATATATAATTTTAGAAAAAGCAGTAAGTAATTTAGCATTCCATAATGATATTTATCATACAGGTGTTTTATAAGTGGCTTATGATAATAACAGACATATAACAAAATAATCTATTGCGAACTGAAGAGAAGACTTAAATTATAATGTCATATGGATATCATTTATTTTTTACCATAGGTATTCTTCAGACATCATATGGTAGAAAAATTGTCTGAAAATGTAGAAGCAGATTATTCAATAACCAGAGAAGTAACATTTTCGCAAGGCACTACAATATCTTATATGCGTATTATTAAAAGAATTTGGCATTATGGTATTAATGTATTTCTAGTATTTTTGATATCCTTTTCTGTATACCCAGCACTTACTGTGTTAGTGGAGAGTCAGTATAAAGGCAAAGGTTATGTATGGAATGGTAAGTCTTGCAATTGAATTTTATATAATTATAAAATTTTTATAGCTTTTTTATATGTTTTATAGATATCTATTTTGTACCTGTGGTGACCTACCTCATTTTTAGTTGTGGTGATTATACTGGAAGAATATTATCAGGTATTTTTCAATGGGTATGTATAAACACTATTTGAAAATATATACTTTTTTGTTACTATAATAATATTTAAATTAATATTTTAGCCAAAAAATAAACCACGGCAAGTCGTATTTTTAAGTCTGATGAGAGTCATCTTTGTACCAGCTTTTATATTTTGTAATGCTCAGCCCCGACATCATCTTTCTGTTTATATTCATAATGATCTTTATTATATTTTAATGACTGTTGCATTTGCCATCAGTAATGGCTATCTATGTAATTTATCGTTTATTTTAACTCCTATGTAAGTTATTATATATACTAACTTAATAAATTTTTATTAGTTTGATACTAAGGATTTTTACACAGGGTTGTAGATTCTCAAGAGAAGGAAATTGCATGTATTATGATGGGAGCTTTCCTTGGTATAGGATTGATATCAGGTTCTGCACTCAGTTTGCTTATAGTTAAAGCTCTTTAATTGTACAATTTGTGTCTGAACCAAAGGAATATATAAATACTGCCCTCTATATTAAAATAAAACAGGACCACGAAACACAATATTGGATCAAATTAAATAATTTTATTTTATACTTTATGACAAAATTTATGAATGTAATGTTTGATATATCATAGTAAATTATTTTTGAAACTTCCCTTAAATATTTATATAGTAAAATTTGATCAGTTCATGAATATATAAAATGTTTTGTGTATAGTATGGAAATAATTGTGTGTGCCAAATTACATCTAATAGATCTCAAATGCTGATACATAAAGACTTAATTGATTGCATATATGGAAAGGTACAATTTTATTATACATTTAAATAATGTATTTTTAAGAAATCGTAGAATGCAATAAATTATGATATATCTTTCAACCTTTGTTGACTAACTAATTTGTCAAAAACTAATTTGTCAAAACTAGTTTGTCAAAACTAAAACTGTAACATAATATGATAATTTGTATTTAGCTATAAGTATTAATAATAAAAGAATATAGTTCAATTCATTGCTAATGTGTTATTAAACCTTTTAAACTAGATAGAATATTTAATTTAACAGAAAAAATTCCGTTATAAGAGGCGTTTCGTGCCCTGTGAATTATCGTTGATATATTATTGAATATATTACATAATATCTACTTTTTATGGATGTTTGTAACTACATTTATATTACATACAATTTGAAATATATTGATACTTATAATGCCTACATCTAAGATTTTCTTTTCTTTTTTACTTCTTTTGCAAGTACTTTATTTATTTGCAAGTATTTGGGTATATATATTAGTGCATATATAACTAAAACCTATAAGCTTTATTTATCATTTGCATTTAATTCACAGAAAAAAGCCTGCTCACTTATTGGAGCATGCATGTATCTCATGAAGGATGTTGTTTATCTTTACTTGTTAATGGAACAAAAACTACACCTGTAAGAGACTTTTTCTTAATCTTCCCATCCTTTGTTTTATCAACCTGTACTAAGACTTGATCTGAGTTCCTTGGACCCACTGGTAACACCAAACGTCCTCCAGGAGCTAGTTGATCAATTAACTGTGTAATAAATATTTTAATGATTATATAATATATTTCTGTATAATATTAAGTAATTAAGTTTTTTTCTTACAGCTTGAGGCATTTCTTTAGCAGCAGCTCCCACATGAATAGCATCATATGGTGCTTTTTCTGGATATCCTAATCTTCCATCTCCAACTAGAATATTATACATAAATATTAGAAAAATGTTGAATATTACATATCTTTATATGAAATATACAAATCCACATATTTATATAAAATTTAAAAAATAATTACCAACTAATTGAACACGACCGCTTTCAAGAAGTTCTGGGTTATCTCTCTGAATATTTTGCATAGCAAATGCTTTAAGTTCAGAAATATGTTCAATACCTATAGCTAATCCATTTGTTCCTAACATCATTGCCATACATGCTGTTAAATATCCAGAACCAGAACCAACATCTAATGCTCTAGCACCATCACACAGCTTATCTTCAAGTATTTCCAAAGCATATGCATGCTAAATAATTTTAATTTATCAATTTCATTGACATATTTTCTATATTATGCTTCTGTGTCTTGGTGCAAAAAGTGCCAATGTCATATTTTTTCAAAAATGACTTGAACTCAATATTGAATTTATAAGCAATTGTATATTCTATATAAAAACGACAATTTCAAGTTCTATCTGAAAATTCTACCTGGAAATAATTATAATGGCATTTGTATGTGCTGATGACAACATTTTTTATACAATAAACACTGTAAAAAAATACCAAAGTCACTATAAAAAACACAAATATCATAAGCTTTAATTCATTCTTTTTGTTGTTGCTGCGAAAGAAATTTGAAACAGCGGGAAGTATTATAAATAATGACATCGGCACTTGCACCAAATTACAGATTTAAATTCAATGGATATCTGTATACCATATGAGGAGCACTTATAGTTGCACCATAGCCAATATCCTGTGGAGAATCTATATATGCATAGCCAGAACAGGTATAATTTCCTCTATCTACAGAAGACATTGCTTCATAAACTCTGTCTGATTTGATTATTCTTGATGCTAAATCAAAAAGACATATGGTTTACATCTAACTTTTTTTTGGTAGTAAATGTAATTGCAAAGTTATATTTATATCACTTACATCTCAGATGTTGTATAAGATCATGATTGTTTTTTGCGTGAAATCTCCCAGACCAGGCCATTTCATATGCAAATTCAGAAAATAATAAACTTATCGCTATGAAAATAAAACACAATATATAAACGTTGAGATCGTAAATTATGATTTAATAAAATAACCGGCAAGTTATTGTTGCAGTTATTACAAAATTTATCAGAATTATCAATGCAATTAAATGTATATAGTAAATAAATAAATAAAAAAAATAAATTTTTACTGTTACACAATTATATATGTAATAACGTTAAATGACAAGTAAATTGAAACCGATTAATTCAATGTACATAGTTTGTTGTTGAAAATTGATACCAAATTTGAATTTAAGTTTCGCGTAATGTAACCTTTATGTTGATTTTAGTAAACCTGTCTTGTAAAAATCTAGCCAAATAAAATTGCATCATTATTGCACATGGGCACATACCAAATACGAGAAACATATAGGATGAACGTAACATAAAGAATGAAGTGACATTAAATTATGCAATACAACAGAGATTAGAGTTTTACCAGCCTTCTTACCACTATTATGTCACTTCCAGTTTTACCGATTCATATCTGTTTTTACCACTTTCATGTCACATGCAATGTTATCGATTCTGTAGTATTGGCACAAAAAGTGAAACGAGGTACATTCGTCTGTGGCATTTTGTGACACGCCTATAAGAATTTAGAAACATGCACATTATTATACATACTACGATTGTACATTAAAAATTCAATATACATACGTATATATATCACTCTGTATATAATCAAGATGGATTCGAATTACTAACATAATTTTTCACAATAAGAAAGGAGCTTTAAACTGAGGTTTTAAAAACAGATTTTCAGCTGAATTATATTAAAAGTGATTCTAATAATAAAATAATTATAAATCAATATGCTTTTCATAAATTATTTGATGAGGATAAAGAATTGATACTAATAAAAGCAATTTATTTTAATAGAAATGGTTAAAACCATTTGATACAAAGAATACGAAGGATTGAATATTTCATCCAAAAAAGCCTTGTACCGCTTTGTACATAGACTTATACAGATATACTGCGCCCTGCAAGAAAAATAATAATATAAACAATTATATTATACTGAAACAGCCTACATATAAGAACATTTCACAATTGAAAGATTGTATCTCAAACTCAATATCTGCGACAATAATTCTATTTTTATATAAGTATAACCAAAAAGACAGTTATTTTTATTTATATTCATAATGTTTCCTTTTTTACATATTTGCTTAGTGTATATTGTTTGTTAACGGAGTAGTTGTTATGCCGGGCGACTCTCTGCCTGGCTCAGGTCACACACCGCGGGCCAGACGGACACCAGATGTCCGCTCTTTCGTACGGCGTACCCTCAATAACCTTAAGCACCCGTCATAAACCCGAGTCACTTGCCTGCTAAGGTCCTTCAGACCCAACAAATGTCTTTTCTAAATCAGTTTCCAAAGACTATTGTTTACTACGGCTTGACACGGGAAAGTTAGTTTTTCTCACGTACGATGCTTCTTACTAGCAACTTTCTATCGAGGGCGGTTAAGACCCTTCCTAGTCCACCAACCTTCGTTTGTCCAATCCGAGGCAATGTATACTGCCCCCACTTCCTGACCTAAAATGGCATGAACAAATCCGATGATCCCGTGCGCTAGACACACCCATCACTAGCTTTCCTCCGACACAGCATCGTCACTCAACTTCACTTCTTCTACATCGTTGGAAAAGTCAACTACTAAGTCTAACGCTAATGCCTATCGGGGCAGTCTAAGCATAACGCGAGAGTCGGTCTCGGTATTGTCGAGCATACATTTCGTCTCCTAAATATCTTATAGTGCCACGTCCACTAATACATTAAATCCAATTATAAGAGCCCTGCTCTAACGTACATATCTATCTTATCTTCGTGCGATAAGTGATTATCTCTCTATCTATGCTCATCAGTGTAATCTAAGTGTTGGAAATATATAATTTATAATTCTGTGAATCACAGTGTTATACAAACACAATCACCCCTATTATCTCAACGGAAATCAGGGGATCGATCAAGTCGTGGTGTCGATTGTTATAATCGTAACGGGAATTTACGACTCCCGTTGACGTCTCTCCTAGCGACTACGTCTCCCCGCGATTGATCGAACAAACACTAGTATTTCGATCCCTATATTAATTACTTGTCTCAGTTACTTGCGTTAGTTTGGGTAGTTTTGTGGTAGATAGTCTGTATAATAAGCTGCGAATATATCGTATCACGTTATAATATATTACGTTATACTATACCGCGTAATAAAATACCACGCTATATTTCATTACGTTATAATGTATTACGATATAATGTATTACGCTACATATTATTACAATATACAGTATTACGTTACAACGTATATCGTATTATAGTACTACATTATATAGTATTACGAATTATAGTACTACATTATATAGTATAACGTTAGAACGTATTACGTTATATAGCATTACGTTATATAGTATAACGTTATAACGTATTACCCAATATAGTATTACGTTCAAAGTATTACGTTATATAGTATTACGCTATATAGTTTTACGTTATATAGTATTACGTCATAAGATAAGTGTTACGTTATGTGTTACGCTATGTAGTATTACGTTATCTAGTTTTACGTTATATAGCATTACGTTATACAGTATTTCGTTATAACGAATTACGTTATATAGTATTATGTTATATAGTATTCCGTTATATAGTTTTACGTTATATAGAATTATGCTCTATAATATAACAATATATAGTATAGTTTGTCACGTCATCGAGGGGTGAAAATGGAAACACGAGCAATCTACAGCAGCCTCGTGCAGAAAGACACCGCCCTTAGCGACGATATGGAGTCGCTATCATCAAAATCAGACACGGAGTCTTCGATTCAGTCATTGTCTGCATGATCAACGGAATCTCCTTTACCGGAAGCATGTGTGCTCAATTAGTAACATTTCTACTTCGACTAGATTTTTCAAGTGTTAACCATTATCACTCGCACCTATATTTAAGCGTATACAACAATTAACAAATTTTTAATACAACGCTATGTTATCGATACATATCGTATCATCATCGTAATATATATTATTCTTATATTTAAGGTACAAATGCCATATAACTTATTTGAAATTGCATTTCTTGAAATCAATCGCGCTATGTAATTCACTAAATCAGATAACATATACAACATAAGATATTTTATTTTTTTAATCCTATATCTCAAGAAATTAAGGAATTTTGCAAACATATTAATTTCAATATAAAAATATCTCTTCGAACATGATGCATTTTATCATCATGCAAGGATTATATGATTTGTAAGTCTGTGGACTCAGTGGACAAGTGTTGAGAACTGATGGGGTGTTCTGACAACTATCGATCTCATTTGAGGAATTCGTCACGGTGGTGATAACGTGAAGATTATTCCGCTTCGGGTAACTCGCAGGTGTGGCCCCTTTCGGCAATGGCGAAAGTGGCGTCATCGCATTATGTCCAGAAAAATGACTCTCCGATATGATACTCCTGCTCTCAGGTGATCCAGGCGGCGTGGTATAAGACAGATTGAACGTTGAAATGCTGATTGAGGAGGAAATGCTCCTAGATAATCCGATCATCGTGGATTTCGAAACCTCTGCTGTAGGTTTTGATTCGAAATCGACTCTGTTGTTCTGGACGGGATTCAGTTTCTTCCGGCCCAGAAGATCGTGAGAGGTTGTCCTCAAGTCGCGTATAGGCGATAAGCAGAGGATGTGAGAGGTTGTCTGATTCACGACATTTGGTGGCGCTGAATCAGATTGTTCAGATACTGACGATGCGAACGTGGTTTTCGTCAAGTCGCATGTAGGTGACACGTTACGAGCGTGAAAAGTTTTTTGATTCAAGGCGTTTGGTAGCGTTGAATCCGATTGTTCAGATACTGATGATGCTAATGTGGTGTCGTCAGGCCGCGTTTAGGTGACACGTTGTGAGTGTGATACGATGAGTTGCGAATGGGAAGAGTTTTCTGATTCAAGGCGTTTGGCAGCGTTGTATCAGATTGTTCAGGTAGCAACGATGCTATTGTCACGTAAAATACAAAGAAATTTAAGAAAAAGAAGAAATTTTATTTTTTTTCTGGTTTACAATACACTTCCGAGCTCTAGGCGTGACTGTTCAAGACTGACTTGGATGATTTTAGGGGGAATATTTAAATTCTTTTATTCGTGGGAGTGGGAAAAGGCTTCGATCATATATTTCTGAGAACGGATAGAGTGACCGGATGTTATCCCGATGGTCACTCATGCTAAGGCGCTTGGAATTTCGCTGTCTTATCGCTTTGTTCAGTCGGATTTCATCTGTGACAAGGTCCTCCTTTATCGCGGTTCTCATACCTAATAAGACGATCGACAGAATTCCGACCCAGTTGCTCGTGTCGTGGCATTTAATCGCCGCTTTAAGTTGTCGATGTAGGCGCTCTACCATCTCATTGGACGCGGGATAATAGGCCGTCGTGCGCAGATGTTTGACGCCGAGCAACCGGCATAATTCCTCGAATAAGCGCGATTTGAATTAACGTCCTTGATCGGTCGTAATTTTCAAAGGTACGCCAAAACGAGATATCCAGGTCGAAAGGAGGGCCGAAGCAACGGTTGGCGCTTTCATGTCGGCGATAGGAATGGCTTCGGGCTAACGCGAAAAACGGTCGATACACGTTAAACAATACTGGTATCCTTGCGAATATTGCATGGCGATGATGCTCGAACCGGCCTGCTAACGTTCCGAACGTTCCGACGGGTGAGGATACGTGCCTGGTGACTTTATTGCGCTGACACGGTATGCATTGTCGCGTCCACGTTCGGCAATCTTTATTTACGGACGGCCAGACGAAGCGCGTCGTCACCAATTTTTGCGTAGCGCGCATCCCTGGATGGGAAAGTCCATGTAGCGATTGGAATACGTTGCGCCGTAACGATTCCGGTACGTACGGTCGCACGGTCTCGGCTGTAATATCGCAATATAACTCGGCGCCTTGATCGGGAAATCGTACCTTTTTCAAATGCAGCGCGCTCGAGTCAGCGTTGATAATTTCGCGCAACACGCTATCCTTCTCTTGCGCTGCAGCTAGCGTATAGTGGTTTACTGATTTCCCGATCGCTTCGATGCGAGATAGAGTATCGACTACGCTGTTCTCTACCCCTTTTATATGTCGGATATCCGTCGTAAACTGTCCGACGTAGTCCAGATGTTGAAACTGTCTTGGCGAACACTTATCGAGATTCTGGTTGAACGCGTAAATTAGGGGAAACTTTTAAATTATATGAACTTGCTCGAATATTGTGCCAGGTGTATCGGACCCTTCCCTTCGTTGCCCATCAATATCCCCACTAGCGTGCGTTCATTAGATGTGCCGCAGCGGTTGGCGCGTGTATGCTCTTCCGAGAATTCGGCGGAAGAAGCGTGAAGATATCGATGGCACATTGGGCACGTCGGTGTTGCGCTTTGACGATGTCACGTAAAGTTGGTACTTGGGTGGTAGTATGCTATGATGATAAGGTGGTGATGTGACCAAAAGTGTCCGGAGGTCGGCGGTCGATGTCTTATCACTGATGTAGGTTGAGATGTGATTGATGTCACAACGGCGTAGCGCTTTGTATCACGAAGCCGTTGGAAAGTTCCGTGGCACGTGCCGCCACAAGTATTAAGGTATGATTAACTTGATTAATGGCCTATACAGCAATTGCATTTTTTATTCAAAGTGTGTGATAAGTGATTTGGAAAATAAATAAATACGTAAAAATAACGATTTTAGAATAAAGTACTATTTCCAGAATAGAACTGAGAAGAATAATAGACACTGTAGACTGAGATTTAAAGATTTTTTTTTTATTTAAAGTTGTTTATTGAGCCCAAGAATACAGTTTTAGGTACATATTCACAATAAACGGTGAATTTTTGTAATGATATGTTAGGCAAAGGTACCGATACGCGGCGGTACGACGTAGCCATGCTGTATTATGTATCGGCGCTTTACATTTTTCGTTGTATAATACAATTTTTGGATTTAAGCCGCTTTTTTATGTATTTTTTGTTTTATTTTTTTCTGTCCTGAAAACTTGGTCGCAAAACAGGACGCTTCGATAGTCTGCTTTTTGGGTGCTGTGTAACTTTGGGGAGGGGTGGGATGAGAGGGAGGGGGCGGGGGAGGGGGATGTCAAATAGATTTATTTACAAATATTTACAGTATTTACAGTTTACACCTGTGTTATGCGGTGTCAGAATTGAGTTCTGTCGGTTTATTAATGTTCTCTCTTATTTTATTATGGATTCTGTATCCACCAGTATTTTTTTGTATTTTTTCTGTGTTTGTCTTTGGTGTCTTTCCGGGGGAGGGCCATGTTGTATCTCCATCTGGTGTCTGCGGTCTGCCATTTATGTTTTCTTCGTAGAGTATGGTTTTGATCCCTATTTTTCTTTTTATGTGATAAATTATTGGGATGTTGTTTTGGTCCTGAAGGTAGTTTTTTTCGTCTAGGTATAGGAAAGCTTCTGGGGGGATGTGGCCTGTTGTCAGAGTGTTTTTGTAATATGCGTTGTTAGGAAATAGGCAACTGAAGATTAAGCTGTTTTCTTTTATTTTTGCTGCTTGCGCGAAGTGGTTTCTTATTAGCTTTAGGATGTGACAGTCTATGCGGTGAATGTTGGCTAGGTCGTATATTGTTTTGTTTTTTACATATTTTTTGAATCCGCTGTGTTCGGATCTGTAAGTACTCAAGCAAGCCCTGATGCATTTTCTTTCGAATATGCGGAATTTTCTTTCGAATATGCCGCTGTGTGGAAATCGGATAGGTTTCGGAGGTAGAGAGCATGTTTACCTGAGTGTATCCTTTTGATATGGAATTGATTGATGTTGGATACTTTCTCTATGAGCGTTACTGTGTCCTTTGGGTCTTGTAACGTTATGTTGATAGGCGGCGGTTTGTATTCCCTTGTAGTGGATGGGGCCTTCGTACGCTCCTCTGCGGTGTATCTGGTGGGGTGTCCGTCGGGTGCCCGGCCCCCCCCGTGGTGATGCTGGTGGCACTGGGCCTCCTGGGTTGTACAATGAGGCCTGTCGCCCCTGCGTGTTGATTGCTTTGGCGGTGTGGTGGGACTGTGTTTTCCCATTTTGCCACGTAATAGTTGGCTTTTTTGTCTTATTTGCTCTAGCGTTGAGTTTGATGTTGGGTAGTTTGCTGGTCCCGGCTGTGATTGTGGATGTGGTTCTGATTCTAGCAAGCTAAATCTGTTTTGTGTTGTGATCGCTGGGGGCGAGGCAGCTTTTATGGGTCTCATGTTTCTGGCGAATCATGTTCAGGACGAATCCTGGGCGGAGAGATACTCTTGTTTTGTGTTTTTTAGGATTTCTTCTAATCCTTTGGTTCTGGCAACTAGGTTTGGTTGGGGGTTGAGTTTCCGCGTCTTTTGCGCGGAAAGTCTTAAGCTATTGATTTCCTTTGCCGCTTTTTGCGGATTTATTTTTCTTTTGGTGAGTTTTCTTGTTAATTCTAAGGTGGGTTCCGCTGCCTTGCTTTTTGCATCATTCTCAGTAACTTCTATTTTTTTACATACTTTTATTTTCTTATCTTTTCCTAAATTTTAATTTAATTTTATTTTTATTTATTTTATTATTTATTTATATTATTTATATATATTTAATATATTTATATTTAATATATTTATTATTTATATTATTTATTTATATTATTTATTCCTTGCTAGGAATTATTGTGTTGTTAATGGTGACCTGGGGGCAGGTTTGTTTACGGAGCGTGAAGGTTACATGTGAGCATTTTTTTTCGTTAATTTTGAAGCCCCATTTATGAAACCACTTTTGCATGGAGTCGAGACATCGCTGGAGAGTGGATGAGGCAATTACCGGGTCTGCGTGGGTAGCTAATAGCGCTGTGTCGTCAGCAAATGTTGCTATTGTTATCTCGTTTGATATAGGTAAGTCGGCAGTGTAGATGGAGAACAGTAGGGGTGCGAGAACACTACCTTGGGGTATGCCGGATTCTATTGGGAATGTTGCAGAAGTGGCGTCTAGGCATTTAACCATGAATTGTCTATTGGTTAGGTAGGATTTTAAAATGGAGTAGTAGGGGTGAGGTAGGATCTTTTTAAGCTTGTATAGTAGACTTTCATGCCATACTTTGTCGAATGCCTGTTGAACGACATCTACATGAGAAGAAGAAAATACAGCAGTACCCCGGCAAGCGAGATCTACAGCCAGCAGCTACAATTATCACGGATATATGAAAGAAGATGGAGAAAAAGAAAAAAAAAGTGTGTTTCGTCCAGAGCCTGCTAGTGGACTCATCAGTAAGGTTACCCAGCAGGCTCATGCCTTAGACACAACAAGAGAAAATATAGCGTGCGTGTTTCGTCCTAGGCTGCTAGTGGCGGACTCCTCAGTAAGGCTCTCACCTAGCAGACCTATACCTTAGACACTCGGATAAGAAAAGTTGTGTTGGAAGTTATATTTATTGAAACAAACAGTGTCAATGTGACCACTAGTGAGAAAGCATTAACATCGCTAGCCCTGTGTTGATATCGATGGCCCTCTGGTGACAAGCGTAAGACGTATTCTACAAACGTGTAATTTAAACTAAATCATTGTGATGAGTTATAAATAGATTGTACATTTATAGTGAATTTGAAAGTGTAGAAATGCACAGATTGCATAGAATAATGTGCAAAGATATCGAAAATATTGAAAGTAAAGTTTCTGCTATAATGTTAAAGATTAACATAATAAATGAGTTGTGATACTTAATTGTATTGAACGAAAGAAATTTCTATTTAAGTTCAATTTCCATAATTGTATTTCTGTAATAGTGTTAAATAAAGCTACGAATTTATATAAACATCCACGCTCTAATCATAATAGAGTATCTAATATAAACAAAATTAGAAGAGTATGAAACAGAATATCGGACGTTAGTGAATTCCTGTTTACATATCGTTAACACGATATGTTTCAAAGGAAAAAAACTAAAGAAAGAAATGCACGCTGTAATGTTTCTAGCCTGATGTTTTCTTTCTTTTTCCATATTGTTCACGTACGCAGCATCGTGATGAATCGAACTGTTGAATCTCGGTGACAAATAACAGGAATTACGTGCTGGGTGCGAGAGGACCTCTATTTGCGCGTTCAATTGCTCGCGTTAGAATATCATGGTTCGTACATCCTATACATCTAAACAATTTTCAAACATGAAATTACACAGAAACATATGTCGATGATATTTGTCATTCCTACGATCTATTTCGCATGATCGTGCTTTTCTAATGCAAATTCAATTTATAATACGAACTAAGTTTCCTTTATTGTTATCAGTTCCGCGTCTTTCTAAATCGCCAGAGTTTTTCGCTCTTTGTTGCAAAACATTGAATCATAGTGTGAACCAAGTTTCTTTTATTAGATTCATTCATCGTTATCAGTCCTGCGTCTTTTCAATTCGTCACTTTTTTATTTCAGTACGATGACTGGCTTCAATATACTGTTCGCATGTTTGGCGTTAACCTTTTGAATTCTGGATACTCCCGGCGAAAGCAATCCGCGTAGACGGCACGCGCTTAGCGGTTGCGATGATTGAAGACGGAATTCTTTTTCTGCTAGTGTGAATTATGTTAATTAAATACGCATGGCGGAACTAAGTTATAATTGTAATTCCTGTACACCAAATGAAATAATACTAGAAAGTTATTTTCGAACATTAATTATTCTACTAAAAACATTAAAATGTAAAACATATTTAAACTTGAAATTGTGTTAATGAATCTAAATATTTGAGTCCAATGAATATAACAAAAATTATGGAAAGTTCTTTGCGTATATTTTAAACAAAGAAATATTTAGTTTTAAATCACATGCGCATTACATTTACACTAGATTCATTTCACAAAATAAAAACTTTTATGTATATTGATAAAATTAAAATTGTTTAATTATTTTTGTTGAGACATGTATAATTTTCTGTGCTGGGCTGGGTTAAATGCGTAGTAGAGATACTTGTATGCGGGTATCGGTGTGTGGAGGTATGTGTGTGCGCGACGTCTCGAAAACAGATGAATGTAAACTATTCAGTCGGTTATAGGTCGGGTATAGGAGAAAGTGCCGAGACGCGCGCAAGTGTGTATCCATGAATATATAAGAAATCGTCCATGAAATAAGTATATAACTATTCTAATATTAATTCCAAGTGAAAATTTAGTGTTCCTGTAACATTATTTCGGCTTCAAAGATCCACAATTCTCAACAATTTTCTAAAAACTTTGAGCAATTCAAATCGACTAAAATTAGAAGTTCATTTGGGTGTGGTAAGTCTCAAAACAATCATCGATACATAAACCGACATCGCATTTTCTGCATTCATATCGCGTATCACTTCGTTTTTTATGTTTCGCGCAAACAACGCATTTTCTTCGTGATAATTGTGCCTTGTCCGTTTAATTTGAACATTTTGATAGAAAATGTCTCTCTGTTAAACGAAACGGTATATCTTTCGAATCTTTTTTACCACCACCCACAACGTTTCTTCCTTGTGGATATTTCCGTAAAGTATCTTTTACCATTGCCAAATGAAATTCATTAAATTTTTGTTTCGTACCAGTAGAATTTTTGTATAGGATATATGCATTGTATATTGCTAAATTTAGCAAACGGAAAAAAGTTTCTTATACCATTTTATGGTTTTCCTTGTAGAATTAAGTGTACTTAAAACCATATCAACTTTGTCTACAGCACCCATGTAAGAGTTATAATCTGTAATACACGATGGTTTGGTTTTCTTTAACCCTGTTCGATAGTTTCGTTTTTCCGTTTCAATCAACCTAGCTGCGTGTACAGTGGATAGCATCCAGACATCCTTCTTGTCACGCCATTTCATCGTCAATAAATTATTCGTAGATCGGTAACAAATTTCACCTTTCTTCAAGCTTTCTTCCATACGGGGCATTTCGCTCCTATTTTTACGAACAGTTCCGAATGCATTGGTTTTGTGGGCTTGTATACCAATTGTCCGTAATTAACGTATGACCCTTCTCAAAGTACGGTTGAAGGAGTGTCATAACAACGTTTCCAGAAATCCCAAAGGTTGAAGTATTTTGATTTATCTCTGTCTTTTTTCCAGTATAAAAATAACATCTTAAAATAACATCTGCCTTTATATAGTACGAGGCTTTCGTTGATGCACAGATTTTCATATGACTGTGAAAAGGATTTCTTCAGTTCGTCGACTACTGGTCGTATTTTTATTATCGGGTCATCGTTTATTACGTTATGATCATTGAAGTTTAACATTTGTAATAATAACATGTACCTGTCTGGTGCTATTATTTTCCGGAATATACTGGTTTTCAGCATTTCATCGGTGGACCAATACTCCCTCAAAGAGAGTTTCCTTACCCGCGACATTAGCATTATAGTACAGAAAAATCCGTACATTTCGCAGACTGAGTCATTCTGCCAATTGTTCAAACGCGAATTCGTTTTACATGCTTCATGATCTTTTACATTCTTGAAGTAGTTGTTCGTCTGTTCGGTAATTTGAGAGACCAATTCCTCCGAGAAGAAAATTTGGAAAGCATCAAAAGGTGTTGACTGTGCGGTCAAATGCACTTTTACTCCGGAATTTCCATCGTCAAAGATATGTAATATGGGCGTCAAATTCTTCTTCGTCCACAAGAACATTTCCGTCCGTTTACAGTTTTCGATATTTTGAGTTAAATGCGGATCTTCCTCCTCCGAAGACGTACTCAATGTTCTACACCGTTTTCTATTTTTATTTCTACGTGTACCTAATCCATTATTTATATAGTTTTCCACATCTTCTTCGGAGTTCGATGAATTGTAATTTTCATTTATTTCACTATCTCTTGTAGTATATTCTTCAAGATTATTCGACATTTTTTAATATATTAAAAATAAAAAGTAATACAATGATTTATATAAACGTCAAGGAGGTTGAAAATATTGATAAACACATATATGGGTCCTTAGTCCACACAGATAGACTCTCGCTGGACTCGTATATGCGTCCATAGCATTCAAAGGGTTAATTGTCCTCCTGCATCCATCAGTTCAAGCGGGGCGCACTAAAGGTTTGCACTTTAAGTTGTCTGCAGTTTCGAAATTTTACGCGTTTGGTAATTATGAGTGAAAAAAGCGGTCACGCGTGACCACATAAAATTGAAAGGAACACGTTTGATTTTTTATTTTCGAGATGGTCACGAAGTTAATGGGAAAATTCCACCTAAGTATTCACTTCTTCACCGGTTTTGTTTCTGAAAAATGCTTCATTAACTTCGCGAATATTCCAACGACTCGCTTCACGTACAAATGTGATAACCAGGATAATCGTGAAACAACCAGCGAAGACGAATTAATTCATCACTCTACTGTCAATTCTCTAAATATAATAACTTCTTTCACTATAAATGTTTTATAGCAACCTCGGATGTGCCCTTGCGTCCACCACATTGTGGTTTCAGCAACGTTACGCATACCAGGGTGGTTGGTGGTAGACCAGCTAAACTTGGTACGTTTTATCTATTCCTTTCCGATTAATAATAAGCGATATACTATGAAGGATGAAATTGAAAGGCACTAATCAGCACATCAAAGTACGTTTCAATTAAATTATATAATAATACAACGGTTTCATTGGTAGTAACTTTGTTTATTAACTTGAATTATTTCCTCCTTTTAGTTCATGTTAGAAAGAATATGTTTTTACTTGAAATTAAAAATCGACATACGAGTAATGATACGGATGGCGTTCAAAAAGTGTTCGGGAAGAAATTACATATTCGAACTTTAGAGTTCAGTATACTTCAAGTGGAAACTGTATAGAATTAACTAATAAGTGTTGTTCCATTGAAGTCAAAATTCAATTTCTCTCTTAATCAAATTTCTATCTGAGAGTCTGCATCGTCGAATGTCCAATGGATAACAATAATTTCTAACTCATCACGCGAGAAAAAATTATGTATGTTCACAACTATGTCTATTGCATTTTAGGTGCTTGGTCATGGATCGCTGCAGTAGGATTCCGTAATTACTCAAACCCGCATTGGGTAACACAATGGCTGTGTGCAGGTACCCTAATATCGGCTAGGCATGTTTTGACCGCAGCACATTGTGCAGATAACGATGATTTGTACGTGGTTCGTATCGGGGACTTAAATCTAAAACGAGATGACGACGGAGCGCATCCTATTCAAATAGAAGTCGAATCTAAACTAATACATCCCGATTATTCTGCCGAGTCGAACAATAATGATATTGCTATTCTTAAACTGAAGGACAATGTTCTATTTTCGGGTAAGTCTTTAAATATTGTTGTGTTTCTAATATTTATGCTACTGGGTATTGCTGAAACTTCTTACTGTACACATATATTGTATCATAAAGCATGTTCAATTCTTTCTCATACTTTTCGTCATTCGTTTCCTTCACTTTCATTTATTTTCTTATTTTTCAGAGTACATACATCCCATTTGTCTCCCCATAGAGAAATCCCTTCGAAATAAAAACTTCGTGGGCTATAACCCCTTCATTGCTGGATGGGGAGCATTAAACTTTAGTAAGTGATATCAATTCTATGATAAAATGAAATAGTTTCATTCTTAAATATCCTTCTCATTTTCTTTGTAGGTGAATCATATACTAACGCATTAATGGAACTACAACTGCTAGTGGTTACCAACGCCGTATACGAGAAAGCTTATGAGGATTTTGACGTAACTATCACCAATAAAGAAATATGCGCCGGCGGAGACTCTCGAGGTGGAAAGGATGCTTGTGGAGTAATTACATTACAGATTTACTATAAATTATACGGTGTCTGAGGGTACATCAATTCGAATCAACATCAAATCAACGTCTTGAATATAAAAAATAATAGATAAACACAATTTAATAGTTTTGCCCATTTCTCACACATCATTATGGTCCTTAATCTAATTTCCTTCTAATCTTAATTTTTTTCAAAATACATATAATATATACATTCTAAATTGGAATATTTCAATACATAAATCAATGATAGATTATTACTGTATATAAGTATAATTTCAATACAATTCGATTGAAATATTTCAGTAACTATGATTAAAAATTTAACCATCATTTCAGGCTGACAGCGGAGGACCACTGATGATACCACAGCAATTCACCTACTATCAAATAGATGTTGTGTCATCTGGTCATGAATGCGGCGTACCTGATTATCCGGGTATTTACACGAGAGTCACGTCGTACCTTAATGACTTCATTATCCCAGTGTTACAAAATTATTAGTGTCCCATAAATATCATTTTTCGTGCACGAAAAATAAAGTTGGAATGTATTATTGTGGAGATAAGAGGCAGCTCAGATTTATATCGTCTTTTACATCAAGAATTATAGTCTTAAAATGCATGAAATGTAACTTTGAAACAACACTAACTTTTTACGTACGCTATACTTGCACGACTTAGATACATAGAGATGATAAACGAGCATTTATTAAATTTTTACAAATTATATCTAAACTAATAATAAACCAACTTTTTGAGAAGTTCTGTAAATTTTGTTTCTCATATATCAAGAGAATAATTAAATATTTCACTTAGATCGTATACTTCTTGTATGTACATACAAAATTTTGGACTACTCTGGAACATTTCATAAGATAGAGAGCTTCTAGAGGTTCGGACACAGAAAGTTCATAAAATACAAGTCTCGCATGTTCCAAAACTATTTTTTATTCGTTAAAAACTTACTGTCTATTCATGCAATCACGTGCATCCCCGGAACATTACTTATTCTTTTATCACTTCCCAATTAAATGCATTATTTCTGCATGTTTAGCTATATGTAATAGAAATTTCCATTCAGCCAAAGGTATACTTACACATTACAGATACTTACGGGACATAAATTCCCAATCTATCATGATGAATAAAAAAATGTATACTGTTAAATCAGTTCATTTTTTATTGTATGTAAGTACACATGTACGTGACGAACATTATCTTTATATGCCTTGAAGGCTTCAACATAGGCTATGTTTACCATGTTCCATACATATTTTATAAAACTACTTTGTACGTTTCTTTAAAGTGTTAATCAAAAGGCTGATTTGACAAAGAAGAAGTGGCGCAATGACACATCAAGGCCACAGCCTGGTGACATTTTGATTATGAAGAAATCATCCCTATATTTGCTGAGGTATATATCTTTGACTATGCTCTATTGAAAATATGTAATTACTAGAATATAAACAATTAATTTTTAATGAGACTGTACCTTGGGAAGAAAGAATGGATACCTTGATATCATGGTTTCTACATCCTATACATCCAATAAATTTTGGAATATTATACATTGAAGAGCCAGATTATCATGGTCATGTGATTGGAATAAAAGGACCTCAATGTGATCATGGAATAGCAAGTTAGACAGAATAAAAGATTTTACAAACTATGTTAACAGCTCTGATTATATATTTTTGGGTACCCCCCAAGATTACACATTTTCTCTAATTCTGGTATGTTGCTTCATCGTATGAACCATTAAGTCTATTTGAATTATTAGTAACGGATTAAGGAAAGAAACAAGTAATTGTGTTAGGCAAGGAAGAAATAATTTATCAAGCACTGAATTGCTGCCTTCTTTTACTGCAACACAAAA
The DNA here is from genome assembly GCF_024542735.1 of Bombus huntii. Taxonomy (NCBI): domain Eukaryota; kingdom Metazoa; phylum Arthropoda; class Insecta; order Hymenoptera; family Apidae; genus Bombus; species Bombus huntii. Next base: position 3,430,952 of record NC_066244.1, read on the forward strand.
CAAAAATTCTGAATGATATTGATAATTATGGATGAACGATGTTAATAATTTATGTCTCTTTTCAGATTAAACAATTTTCCGGATTTATTCATAATTTCGAAGAATATGCTGGTATTCAAAGAATAAGGAAAAGAATGGACCAGTATAGGAAATCTCTTTTTCATTGTAGGTAACATATACTTCATTCATTGCATGGTTCAACGTATTTTTGAACACATGTAACTGGGAAAATTCTTGTGTGATTTAAAAAAAGGAGGAGAATTGACACCTTCGAATGACATTAGAAATATTTCAATATAAGCACCATTGTCGAAGAATTAGAAGATTTTCGTAAAAGTGAGCATAAAAAAGTTTAAAAACATCTCTCATCGTGACAGGCATCTCTCAATTAGCCGTCAAGTGTGTAAGTAAAAGGGTCGTAAGATTGATCGAATTTGGTTTTTGATAATTCTGTGACTACAGATCAATCATTTTTAAGATCAATTAAAGTTGCACTTGTCACACAAGTAAACAGTTTTTATCGTAGAAGTAACTTTTATGTGGTGTGTTACGTGCAAAAGTGTTTATTTCTGTTACCATGTTATTGGTATTTTACAGATTTTAGTACTAGAACTATCAACAAGTAATGTACGACTGAATGTGCTATATAATACATAATTGTAAGAGAAGCGACAAAATGATGGTATAAATAAGTACTTAGAGGGAAGTTGGTGCAACTGTATCTTATTTTTCGAAGAATGGTGAGGTAAGTAGAAATAGAAACAATAAGATTTGAAGTTATGTAGCAAAGAGCATTCTGTTATAAATCTTCCTATGTGCGTATAGAAACGTGCTCTAATAATTACAAATATCCAGATTTTTCTCTAACTAGTTATCTGAATTAATGACTTTCCTATTTGTATTTTCCTTCTAAGTTGTCTGTAGTCATCTTATTAACTCAACAAAGATCAACGTTAATTTTTGCAAAAGGTAATATGACGCTTTTTAGGGAATTGCACAAATGAAAGTTTCAAAACTCATTATTGCGACGAGTTTAATCGTTGTAGTGTTAAACTAAACAATTTTCAAAAATGAAATTACACTGAAACGTATGTCGATGATATCTGTCATTCCTATCATCTATTTCACATGATCGTGCTTCTTTTCTAATGCAAATTCAATTTATAATACGAACTAGGTTTCCTTTATTGTTGTCAGTTCCGCGTCCTTCTAAATCGCCACAGTTTTTTGCTCTTTGTTTCAAAACATTGAATTATAGTGTGAACCAAGTTTCTTTTATTAGATTAATTCATCGTTATCAGTCCTGCGTCTTTTCAATTCGTCACTTCTTTATTTCAGAAAAATGACGGATCGCAAAGTGTTGTTTGCATGTTTGGTGTTAATTACTCTCCTGCATCCATTAGTTCACATGGTGTCTGGCGAAGGTTTGCACTTTAAGTTGTCTTTTTCCATGCACTTCAGATTATAATACGACCTCGTCACGGAACCTTCGAGCTATTTCGAAATTTTACGCGTTTGTTAATTATCAATGAAAAGAAAGGAGCTACGCAATACCACATAAAATACAAACGATTTTTATAATTTTTTATTTTCGAGATGGCGACGAAGTTAGTGGCAAAACTGAACTTGATTATTCACGTCTACTTCCTCGGTTTAGTTTCCAGAAAAAGATTCGTTAACTTCGCGAATATTCCAACGACTCGTTTTATGTATAAAATGAACGTGATAAACATTGCATCACGTCCATGAAAACTATTGGCGTAATGCCTAAGATAAAGATGCAAAGATATTCTCGGAATTTCCAATGACAACTTTATAGATTTTTAGTTTAATGTCAGTACTGCATTTGAATCACTTTTACCTAACTGTGTTACATACTGTCGCTGAGAATTTTCCTAATTCCATAAAATGATTCACTAAAAATTATCCTGAATTCCTATATTATATTTACCGCAGAACAGAGAAAGTGTTTATTTAAAAAATGAGGTTGAAGGTAGTCCTTGTCTTTCAAGTATGGCTAACACAATATCTAATCAATTAAAACTTTATATTTTCACGTCAAAAGTTGTCTGTTGGGCAATCCGGTGGACTTGATCGGCTTTTTATTTCGAAAGTTGAGTAATCGGTGTCGCGTTCTTACGCATATTCGAACTGTATAAATGTTTTATTTTAAAATTGTTTGATCCAGAATGTACAACACCGAACAATCAAACAGGCAACTGTCTCAACATTAAAACATGTAACCCTCTGCAAGAAATACTGCAGACACAGGGTCATACAGCTACCGATTTTTTGAGGCAATCACTATGCAGATATGAGGGTCATGCTCCGATCGTTTGTTGTCCAAACGATCCAAACAAGGAGAAGAGAGGGATTTTAATAGAAACTGTGTATAAGTACGTGCCCTTGCGTCCACCATATTGTGGTTTCAGCAACGGCGAGCATACCAGGGTGGTTGATGGTAAACCAGCTAAGTTTGGTACGTTTTATCTGTTCCTTTCCGATTAATAATAAGCGATTTACTACAAAGAATGAACTTTAAAGGTACTTACGCGAGAGAAAATGATGTATGTTCGCAACTATAACTATTGCGTTTTAGCTGCTTGGCCGTGGATCGCTGCATTAGGTTTTCATAATCCCCAAAACCCAGATACTGAACCAGAATGGAAGTGCGGAGGTTCCCTGATATCGGCTAGGCATGTTTTGACCGCAGCACATTGTGCAATACGCAGTGATTTGTACGTGGTTCGTATCGGAGACTTAAATCTAAAACGAGATGACGACGGAGCGCATCCTATTCAAATGGGATTCGAATCTAAACTAATACATCCTGATTATACTCCCAATATACACAATCATGATATTGCCATTCTTAGATTGGTGGAGGAGGTGCCATTTTCGAGTAAGTCCTCAAATATTGTTGTGTATATGCTACGAGTATTAATGGAGAATCGTTTCCTAAAATTTCTTATCATACACACATATTGTATCATAAAACATGTACTATTCTTTCTTATACTTTTCGTTATTCGTTTTCTTCACTTTCATTTGTTTTCTTATTTTTCAGAGTACATACATCCCATTTGTCTCCCCATAGAGGAGTCCCTACGAAATAACGACTTCGTGGGCTATAACCCCCTTGTTGCTGGATGGGGAGCATTAAGATATAGTAAGTGATACCAATTTTATAATAAAATTAAACAGTTCCAGTCTTAAATGTCTTTCTCATTTTCTTCGTAGGAGGACCACGAAGTGATGTATTAATGGAAGTACAAGTACCAGTGGTTAGCAACGCCGAATGCAAGACAGCTTATTCCAAATTTCCTAATGCACCTATCACTGATGGTGTAATATGCGCCGGGTATGCTCAGGGTGGAAAGGATGCTTGTACGGTAATTAAGTTACAGATTAACTACAAATTATACGGTGTCTGAAGACGCATTAATTCGAATCAACATCAAATCGACGTCTTAAACTTTAAAAATAATGGATAAACACAATTTAATAGTTTAGTTTAATATTTAATAGTTATTTAATAGTTTCTCACACATAATTATGGTATTGTAATATCGTAGAATAGCTTTGATTGGAGATCGGCTGAAATTAGAAAACACCGTGTACGTCGTCTTTTTGTGGTTTGTTTACATCCAAGAGCGTCTAGTAACAGTGACGCGAGAAAAGATAAGCAGCGTCAAAACAGAAGTACGGTTTCATATTTCAAGGAGTGGCAATCGAGAAGCCAGAGTGTGTGAGCCGAAAAGTGTGTGTGTGTGTGTGAGAGAGAGAGAGAGAGGACGAGAGCAAGAGCGAGCACGACCGAGCAGGAATGCATTGGCGAGGGTCAGAGTTGATCGAGACGTCGAAGCATAGAGTCGTTAGAATTGAGTTGCGAATGTTGTCGAGTGTTAGAGTTGCTAGTGAGTGAGAGAGAGAGAGAGAGAGAGAGAGAGAGAGAGAGAGAGAGAGAGAGTTACCAAATAGTTGTCAAGTTATTTGATGTAAATACGAGCGTTGCATTTAGTTTTTCTGTTAATCAAACATCATTTCTCTGTCTAACTAATATCTGTATTTTCAATCCATTATTAATAAATTATAATTAATCGGACAAAATTACACCTTTAATATATTCCGATATTACAGTATTTAATCTAATTTCCTTCTAATATTAGTTATAGTATAATTATTTCAATATAATTCGATTGATATATTTCAGTATCTTTGATTAAAAATTTAACGATCGTTTAAGGGTGATAGCGGCGGACCACTGATGATACGACAGCAATTAACCTTCTACCTAATAGGTGCTGTGTCTTATGGTCATGCGTGTGCTGTAGCTGGATATCCTGGTGTTTACACTAGGATCACGTCGTACCTCGACAACTTCATTCTCCCAGCCTTGCAATAATACGATTATTATTGTTCCATAAATATCATTTTTCGTGTACGAAAGGTAAAGTTGGCTTTTCTTATTGTGAAGATAAGAGGCAGCTCAAATTTATATTGTTTTTTACGTCAAGAATTATAGTCTTAAAATGCATGAAATGTAACTTTGAAACTACACTAATTTTTTACCTACGTTATACTTGCACCACTTAGATACGTAAAGATGATAAACGATCATTAACTAAATTTCCATTAATCATATTTATACTAATTTTGATAATAATAAACCAACTCTCTGAAGGTTTCTATAAATTTTCTTTCTGATGTATCAAGAGCCTGATTAAATATTCCACTTAGAACGTATACTTCTTGTATGTACATACAAAATTTTCCGGCTGATCTAAAACGCTTCATAAGATAGAGAGCTTCTGGAAGTTCGGACACAGAGAGTGCATAAAATACAAGATAAGTCTCGTGTCTTCCAAAACTATTTTTTATTCGCTAAAAATGTTCTGTGTGCTCATACAATCACGTACAACATCGAAACTTTACTTATTTTTTTATCACTTTCCAATTCAACACAATGATTCCACATTTTTGACTATATGTGTAATATCAAAAAAAGGGGAGGGTATGCGCTTGGTCTATCATATATTTAAGTTTGAGTATTCTGGGGATAGTATAAGTCGTAAATTTAACATATAAACTAAGAATCGTAAGAGTGCTGGGGAAGAGAGAAAGAGAGAGAGAGAGAGAGAGAGAGAGAGAGAGAGAGAGAGAGAGAGAGAGAGAGAGAGAGAGAGAGAGAGAGAGAGAGAGAGAGAGAGAGAGAGAGAGAGAGAGAGAGAGAGAGAGAGAGAGAGAGAGAGAGAGAGAGTGTGTGTGTGTGTGTGTGTGTGTGTGTGTGTGTGTGTGTGTGTGTGTGTGTGTGTGTGTGTGTGTGTGTGTGTGTGTGTGTGTGTGTGTGTGTGTGTGTGTGTGTGTGTGTGTGTGTGTGTGTGTGTGTGTGTGTGTGTGTGTGTGTGTGTGTGTGTGTGTAAGAGGGTATGCCTTGGTGACGTCAAAGCCAAATGAGTAATGGAGTGAGAGAAGGGTGCGAGTGTGGAGGCTCAGCATTTTTTGACCTGTGAAGACAGACGTTGTAAGCCGAGTGTTAGAATAAGACGTACGAAGATATTGTAGTCAGTTTTTGCATTGGGTATTGCTTGTTAAAATAAAACTAAACTTCACTTCAAATAGAACATCCTTTCTTGTCCTTACTCTAGACTATTTAGATACTACATATGTAAGAGAAATTTCCATTCAGCCAAAGGTATACTTACACATTACAGATACTTACGAGACATAAACTCGCAAACTATTGTGACGAATAAAAAATTTAATACTATTAAATCTGTTTGTATTTTGTTGCATGAGAATGCATATGTACATTACCTTTGTATCCCCTTGAAAGATTCAATATTGCGCATGTAAACTATATTTTATACAGATTTTATAAAACTACTTTGTATGTTTGTTTAGATTGTTAATCTAAAGGCTGGTATACAAGGAAGAAACTTTTTTTTTTTATTTAGTTGTTTACATTCACAATTTGTCCAATTTGGACATTTGGTAGAAACAAGGAAGAAATGGCACAATGATGTAGTCTGGTGACGTTCATGAATATCAAGGAATCACTCTACATTCGCTCAGATATATACGTCGGAGCTAAAAGGTATAACAAAGGTGCCTAACAAAGGTATGGGGTAATAGCATAGCTCTCCTTTAAAAGAAATAGTTGTAGCGGCACTCTACAGTAAACATTCCAACGGTTTCTGTCGCATGACTCGTGTAACGTCAATTCACATCAGAAACCAGGCCACTGCAACATTAGAGGCCAGATGTGTGCGGGCCCTCACGCTCGACATTACAAATTAATTTAAATTTTATACATTTTATATTGTGATTGAAATTTTATTTAATGAAATTGTGATATTTTCATTGAAATCAAAATTTTTAACATTTATTTAGTATTTCAGTTAGAATTTTAATTCAGGAAAAGAATGAATTTCTGTATGAAAATTAAAAAGACTTAGAATTTCAATTTAGTTCGAAAGCTTCAGTGTTAAATACTTCTATGTTTCGTCCTTGGCTTAATTTGACTTTAACTAAGACCTAATAATTACATTAATGTGCGTAAATGCTTGAAAATGCCACATAATAGTATCAGCTTCTTTTAAAAAAATTTTATAGTAAAATCTTTATAAATTTGTAATATTTTTTAGACAATTTGAATTTATTATATTATACATCATACATTGTAGTCATTTCTAATTAAGTTACTTTTGCGATGTTTAATTTTATTTTATGTATATTCTTATAACTCTCTATGTTACGGCGCGTACGATGGTCCGTGCGCTGTCTGAAACTTTATACTATATACTGATCTACTATATACTTGTCGGATCATCACTGGAAATGGGGTTGTGGGCGTCAAATGAATCTTCTCGAGGATTAGCCATTGATACGGTACACACAGGCGTAGTTTATTACAATGATAGAATTATTACAGTCTTAACAATTGATCACGGCGGTTCGGCACTCGCGACACTAGTGACGATGCTCTCGGGCTCAATTAACGAATCCGCGGCCAACGGGATGACAACAGAACGTACTCACAAAGTCTAAGTCTGAGAATAATCACTGATCGCGAAGGCGTTACTCTTTGATTGATGAGATCGCGAGCGAGAATGCCTTTCCCGTCCCGATGATGCCACACAGGAAAACTATAACGGGGTGTGTCTAAGGATACGAGATCATCGGATTCGTCGAGAAAAGCCTTCGTTCAGAAAGTAAGGGAAATTGACGTTGCTGCTAATTGGTCAATCTCCATATCGGTGGTTAGAAAAGGATGCTAGCCGCCCTCGAGGGAAAGTTGCTAGTGGGAGACGCCGCTCGTTGAAAAATATGTCTCCCCTATCTTCCCGTAGTTGGGACAAAGACTGTTTGTCTGTTTGAAGGACTTTAGTTAACTAAATCTTAAGATTTATAACGGGCCCTCGGACTAGCCGAACATGTACTGCGGAGACGCATCGACATCTGGCAATCATCTTACTCGAAGAATAGGGTCTGCGCGTGGCGAGCCACGGGACAGAAACCGTTGGAATGTTTACTGTCGCGTGTCGCCACGAATATTTCTTTTAAGGAGAGCTATAGAATTACTCCATACCTTTGTTAGACAAAGCGTTCATCCCGTGACCGCGGCTACGTTCGGAGACTGACTGTCGCCTCGAGCCCAAGCTCATTATCACAATTCTCGAATAATTACAATCGGGTTGAATAACTACAATTGTTCAATTACAGCTATAGTAGACTCTAGGTTACAATGTTGCGGGATTATCCAAAATTCCAAAGGCTCCGGTGTTCTTTCATCTCCGACATACTATATACTATAAACTGAATCCTTTGACGTAATCTTAATAGCTTGAAGGAATCTCTAACCCTGTAAGTGTTTTCGGCTTATGGATGGTCCTTAGAACAATCCTTAGGTTTATTGTGCACTCTTACAAATTACGGAGAAAGCGGGTAGTTATTTTTCCAATAAACAATGCCATCCACGAGCCACGTTGGTAGGAGGCTTCCTCCTCCTATCTCCATTCATTAACGTTGGCTATAACTAATGGGCACCCTCACTCTCCTAACGAAAAGTGTGAACAACGAATCCGCGTTCTTCGTTCAGAAAGCACGCCCACACCGAGATTTCCTCTCGTGGCGGCACACGAGAACGCAAATGTCACCACTTGATACCAACTAGTGTCGGACGACGGCAGCGCAATGGTTAGCGCCTTAGAGTACAATCGTTCGGATCCCGGGTTCAAATTCCGGCGCCTCGTACTTTTCCGAAGTTCGATTTTTCTTCCACGACATCTAAATAAGAAGAAAATACAGTAGTATACACCCCGGCAAGCGATATCTACAGCCAGCAGCTACAATTATCACGGATATATGAAAGAAGATGGAGAAAAAGAAAAAAAAAGTGTGTTTCGTCCAGAGCCTGCTAGTGGACTCATCAGTAAGGTTACCCAGCAGGCTCATGCCTTAGACACAATGGAAGGAGGGAAGAAGGTTGATATACATGGCAGGAACGGATTCCTCCCTCCCACACCATCGCCAACGGCGGGACACTGTATCCAAGGCCGGTCGAATCTCCTACCCTCTCTTGCGACGTTTCCCAGTGGAGCGGCCTCCCACTCCGGATCAGAAGGGGATATTTAATACTGACTTAGGTGTAAAGATGTACATGTCTCTTAACCTAAATCGACTAGTAAGGTTCCCGGACACCCAGTGTGTCGCCATACACACACTACGGTGAAGCGGCGAGTACCTTTCTAGTATCTTACCCTATACCCTGTAAACCATTAAAGCTTTTGTAATAGCGGACTTTCCGCTTTCCCTTACAAGGATGTTCAGAAGGGATTTTTATCAGTTGCATTGCTTGATCGTTGCATTGTTTGATCGTTGCTCTTGCGCCAAAGGTCGCCCATGGGTAGTCAGTCCTCCGTCGCGAAGCTCCTCCTTCTTCTTTGTCAGTCCATCTTGCCCATATGACTCAAGCATAGGGGGGATGAATGAAGTAGGGTGGATAAAGAAAGGAAATGGAGAAGAGAGAAGTAGTGTTTCGTCCGAGATCTGCTAGTTGGGACTCTTCAGTAAGGCTTACCTAGCAGACCTTTACCTTAGACACTGGGATAGAAAAACTTGTGTTAGAAGTTATATTTATTGAAACAAACAGTGTCAATGTGACCACTAGTGAGAAAGCATTAACATCGCTAGCCCTGTGTTGATATCGATGGTCCTCTGGTAACAAGTGTAAGACCTATTCTACAAACGTGTAATTTAAACTAAACCATTGTGATGAGTTATAAATAGATTGTACATTTATAGTGAATTTGAAAGTGTAGAAATGCACAGATTGCATAGAATAATGTGCAAAGATATCGAAAATATTGAAAGTAAAGTTTCTGCTATAATGTTAAAGATTAACATAATAAATGAGTTGTGATACTTAATTGTATTGAACGAAAGAAATTTCTATTTAAGTTCAATTTCCATAATTGTATTTCTGTAATAGTGTTAAATAAAGCTACGAATTTATATAAACATCCACGCTCTAATCATAATAGAGTATCTAATATAAACAAAATTAGAAGAGTATGAAACAGAATATCGGACGTTAGTGAATTCCTGTTTACATATCGTTAACACGATATGTTTCAAAGGAAAAAACTAAAGAAAGAAATGCACGCTGTAATGTTTCTAGCCTGATGTTTTCTTTCTTTTTCCATATTGTTCACGTACGCAGCATCGTGATGAATCGAACTGTTGAATCTCGGTGACAAATAACAGGAATTACGTGCTGGGTGCGAGAGGACCTCTATTTGCGCGTTCAATTGCTCGCGTTAGAATATCATGGTTCGTACATCCTATACATCCAATAAATTTTGGAATATTATACATTGAGGAGCTACATTGAAGGAGCGAACGTGCGAAAATACAGAAAATTTAAAATAATTAGATTTGCTACTGTTTATTTTCGTTTTGAAGTTGTGTAAAATATAGTAATAGCCAAAGGTTGAATAATTTTTTAAGACTACTATTTTCGTGTATATTAGTCGTTTTGATTATCTCCACTGATTACATCCGAGCAACTAGTTCTCCCATTCCTAATGTATGTGTATTTTTGTCTCAGTCTAATTGGAAACAGACCATGCTTGCATAACACTTCCATTAATGTTATGCCCCTCTTGTCTGTGTTATTTCCTCCACAAGCCATCGTTTTTGCATTAAAATCTCCCGCCATAATGATTTTATGATGTTTTCTACTGTCTTTCTTCAGATTATTTATTAACGTATTTATTAAACTCATTTTTGTTGATGTTGAGCGAACAATTCCCACTTATGGGGAAGCAATCGTTAATTACCAGGACCACTATTCCATTCTTATTAATTAATGTATCTTCTTTAAGAAACCTGCCATTGAACAGTGTAATCCAAATGGAGGCGTCATTTTTCGCATCGTTAAAGCAGTACGCTTACTGCCTATACGATTCTGAGATGACAACCGCATCTACTTGCTACTTGCAAGCGTACTGGTACATTAAGTCTTGTGCTAGTTTGCACCTATTCAGGTTAGTCTGCAAGATCTTAATTTTAACCCTGTTTCAAAGTCAATCTGTACGTAGGGCACGCCAATGAGCCTGTGACATGCCTTGTGTTGCTTAGTTTACGGGTGCTACACATCGCGCAACATGCCTCGTTGTTGCAGTTTGACATATTGTTGTCTTTACTTCCACATCTTCTGCATATTTCCTTGCCAGGTCTGATCGCTTTACACTGACTCGTTGAATGCTCTATTAGATGACATCTATAGCATTTCTCAATCCTAGGAAGAATTCTTGCCGTGGCTATGGTCAGACCCGTTCTTATATTTAAATTAGGATTATCTTTGGGAAAATATGCAGCTGGCACCACTACTATCACCTGCTGCGTGCCCACCGGAGTTACGTCCGGTGACTGCGTGTAACCCGGAATCCATCCCTCGGTGGAGGCGACCACTAGCTGTGCAAATATAATTAGTCGGACCGCAATAATCCTAAGGAACTGTAATAAAACTAAGCATTTGTATTTTACCGTTAGGGCCCTTAATAGTATTAAAATATATTCAAGTCGAAACGTTCCTTATGGTTATTGCTCCATCAGTGAAGAAACGTGGGTTTTCGGGCACCAGGCGGTATTGTTACATTGCGCTTTTCCGTGCTATGGTGTTCAATGTTATCGTTAAATAGAAATGCGGGTTTCAATCTGTCTATGGACACTATTACGTTTTTATTATTTATTTTAATAGTGAAGGTCTTTTTTCCTCGCTCTATAACCTGATACGGCCCGTCGTAGGGTGGTTGTAAGGGGTCTCCGATGGCGTCGCGACGCTGAAATACATAAGGCGATGTTTCGAGGTCGCGGAACACGAAGGTTCTCTTTTCGCCGTGTCGCGTAATTGGATGAGGCCTGATTTTTCCTATTCGGTCTTTTAGGCGACTTGCGAATTCCGAATTGGCCTGTTGTTTAGTCGGTATAAAAAATTCTGCCGGCAATCGTATGCTGGTGCCATAAACCATTTCGGCTGCCGTCGCGTTAAGGTCCTCTTTAATAGCTGTTCGTATGCCTAATAGAACTATCGGCAAGATATCCACCCAGTTGCTCGTATCGTGGCATTTGATTGCTGCTTTTAGTTGTCGGTGCAGGCGCTCTACCATCCCGTTGGACGCGGGGTGATAGGCTGTCGTGCGCAAATGTCTGATGCCGAGCAACCGGCATAGTTCGTTAAATAGGTTCGACTCGAACTGGCGTCCTTGATCGGTCGTTATTTTTAAAGGCACGCCGAAACGAGATATCCACGTGGAAAGGAGAGCCGAAGCGACGGTTGCCGCCTCCATGTCGGCGATGGGAATGGCTTCGGGCCAACGCGAAAAACGGTCGATACACGTTAGACAATATCGGTAGCCTTTTGAATATGGCATCACGATAATGTCTATGTGTAAGTGTTCGAAACGGCCCGCTAATTCTCCGAATGTTCCGACGGGTGAGGATACGTGCCTGGTGACTTTACATTGTTGACACGGGATACATTGTCGTGTCCAATTTCGGGAGTCCTTATTTATGGACGGCCAGACGAAACGCGTCGTCACCAGGTTTTGAGTGGCATGTATCCCTGGATGGGAAAGTCCATGGAGCGAATTAAATACGTCGCGCCGCAAGGATTTCGGTACGTACGGTCGTACAAAGTCACCCGATACGTCGCAATATATTTCTACGTCGTGATCGGGGAAACGTATTTTCTTTAACCGTAGCGCGGATGTACCGGAGTTAACGATGTTGCTTAGTTCTTTGTCGGCTTCTTGCGCGGCGGCGAGAGCTCGATGGTCCACAGACTTTCCTATCGCTTCGATGCGTGACAGAGCGTCGGCAACATTATTGTCTAACCCCTTGATATATCTTATGTCGGTAGTGAATTGTCCGATGTAATCTAGTTGCCGGAATTGTCGCGGCGAACACTTATCAGGATCTTGGTTGAACGCATATGTAAGGGGTTTATGATCGGTGTAAATTGTAAAATTTCTCCCTTCAATGGCGTGTCGAAATCGCTTTACCGCAGTGTACATAGCGAGTAATTCGCGGTCGTACGCGCTGTACTTTCGCTGCGCGGAGTTCAACGGTTTGGTAAGGAAACCTAACGGCTGCCAAGAGTCGTTGACGCGTTGCTGAAGGACCGCTCCTATTGCATAGTCGGATGCGTCTACCGCGAGGCTAACAGGTGCGCCAGGTATCGGATGCGCTAACATCGTGGCGTTAGCGAGGGCGCGTTTCGACTCGCGGAAGCTGGCTTCGGATTGCTCTGTCCATTTGATGGGCGCGTTGCCCTTTTTTCCTCCTTTTAATAGGTCGTTTAGGGGTTGAAAAATTTTTGCGGCCCCCGGTATGAAACGTCGGTAGAAATTAATCATACCGAGGTACCTGCGTAGTGATTTAACGGTCCCGGGGAGCGGTACTTCTACAATAGCGTCAACGCGTTCGGCTAGCGGCTTTATCCCGTCGGCGTTTACGGTGTGTCCCAAGAATGTGATTTCGTTCACACCGAATTCGCACTTTACTGGGTTGATGACTACGCCATACTCGTTTAAGCGTTCAAACAAAATCCGAAGGTGTTCGCGATGTTGTTCTTCGGTTTCGGATGCGATTAAGAAATCGTCTATGTAAGCGAACACGAAGTCCAGACCACGGGTAATTTCGTCAACGAATCTTTGACACGGTTGCGCGGCGTTTCGAAGCCCAAACATCATGTTGGTTGCTTCGAAAAGTCCGAAAGGTGTCGTGATCGCGGTTTTTTTAACGTCTTCTGGCGCGATCGGGATTTGGTGGTAAGCGCGGACAAGGTCGATTTTTGAGTAGACACGCTTACCGTACAGATGTTGCGCGAAATCTTCGATATGTGGTGGGGAGTACCTGTCGGGTATGGTGCGAGCGTTCAACGCACGATAGTCGCCGCATGGTCGTAGACTTCTGTCCTTCTTTGGGACGACATGCAGGGATGATGCCCATGGACTCTTCGATGGCCGCATCACTCCTTGCTCGATCATTGTTGCGAAATCCGCCTTGACTTGCTTGAGACGATCCGGTGCGAGACGTCGAGGTTTACTGTAGACGGGTGGCCCGGGTGTGGTTTCAATATGGTGTACCACACTGTGTCGGATTTTCTCTCGTCCGAAGGCCGGTGGACGAGTTAGATCCGGAAACTCCGCCAAAAGTCGATGGTAGACCGATTCGCCGATTACGGTTTTGATGGATATTTCTTCCGTCGTGGCAGCATATTCCCTTGATGATAATTGGGTTGTCGTGTCGAGGAGTCGTTTGTTTCGCGGGTCCACGAGCAACCCATAATGGCTTAAAAAATCTACGCCTATGATAGGCGTTTGAACGTCAGCAATTACGAAGTTCCACTTGAAGGCTCGTCTTAGGGACAGGTTAAGGCCAATCGCAGTGGTACCATACGTTGCGATGCGCGTCCCGTTGACCGCGAATAGTTCGTACGCGTTTTTCTTGACGTGCCTATGGATTTTACTACGGGGGTATACGCTGATGTCGGCGCCGGTGTCTACGAGGAAAGAGATCTTCGTTCCCTTGTCCGTAACGAAGATGCGGCGGGATCTCAGGCCGTCGTCGTCTGTCGCGTCTACGGACGGCTGGTCTCGTTTCCCGACTTCCACGTGCATGGGAAACGACAGCTCCTCGCGCGTTCTCCGAACTTTGCATGATAGAAACACAGACCGTCTTGCCGTGGCCGATCTCGTGAGCGCGAACGTCGGTGGTATCGCGAACGCGAGCGTGATCGTGATCGTGGTCGACGATGATTAATGATGCTCAACGCGTTCATCTGTGCCTGCAACTGTGATATTCGCTCGCTCAACACGTTGATTGCGGCGGCCATTGGTTCGTATACTCCCGCGTTTTGCGCTGGTGGATCCATTACTGCCGTTATTCGGGCGGTGCGCTGAAAATCCTCCGTGAATTCTTCAGCGATCAGGTCCGCCTGCCGCAATAACCTTTCTGGGTCCGAATCGTCGACTGCCGCGAGGATACGCCTGATGCGGGCGGATAATCGGTTCCTCCACAGCGTGAGGGTAAAATCATCGGGCGTGGAGGGGCTGGAGAGTTTTTTTAAATGTTGATAAAACTGGGATGGCTTTCTATCTCCCATCTCCTCGCTTTCCACTAACTTCTTTATCCGGGTCGCGTCCGTATCGGATAATTTGCGAATGAGCGCATGTTTTAATTTCTCGTAGCGTCCGATGTCTGGAGGGTTCGTCATCAGGTCTTCGACGTCCTGGAGCTGTTGATCGTTGAGGCATTTTGCCAGCGTCACGTACTTAATGGTGTCTTCCGTAATTCGCGCTGCCTCGAATTGTCTCTCCAGAAGGGCAAACCATGCCGCCGTGTTCGTGGGCAGCAGTGGAGACATGCTGATCACCTGGCTGGCTATGGTTCCCTGTGTATTATTTTCCATCGTCGCGGTGCACTCAAAATCGGTGGTTAAAAACGATAGCACTATCACGGTCACCTCTTTCACTAAATATCACGTTAAATCACGTCGGTAGTCACCAATTTGAGGTGGTATGGTGATAGGTGCGTAAGGAACTACTCTTGGTGTTTTTAACGAACAATAGTTTAATTAGAACTAATCAACAATCAGAGTTAACAATTAACAATTAACAATTACACTTAACAGACAACTGGTAACAACTAACAAATAACGATAGACACCGAGAGATCATTCGACGCGTTGCTATGCAAATAGTAACGAGGAGTTACACATTTAATGGCGCAAGACAGACTGACTCTGCTTTTGTTTCGGATCGCGCAGATTCTTCCCTTCGTAGCCCATCGATATCCCCCACTAGCGTGCATTCATTAGATGTGCCGCCAGTGCTGGCACGTGTATGCTCTTCCGAGAATTCGGCGGAAAGAGTGTGAAGATATCGATGGTACATTGGGCACGTCGGTGTTGCGCTTTGGCGGCGTCGCACTTTGCATCCGGAGCCGTTGAAAAGTTCCGTGGCCCGTGCCGCCACATATCTATACACACCGAGCGTAACTGTCTATGTCCACAAACTTGTTAAATATAGTGTATATTGTGATCTGTTATTTCAGTGTTATAATCAGTTCAACCACCTCTATTATCCTAAACGAAATAGCGGATCGATCATTTCGTGGCGCCGATTATCTCATCGTAACGGGAATTTACGATTCCCGGTGGCGCGCTTCCTCGCGATTACGTCTCTCGGCGAACGGTCGAACATTGTTAGAAAGGAAAAAAAAACAAACTAAAAGTAAATACGGAAAATATATTGTATGCATGTTTTAGGTAAATTCTGAAATTATGAAGCGATATGATAACGTTTAAATATGGTTAAATTTGTGCAAAAGCTTGAAATCAGTCAATCTAACCAACACTGGTAGGTTTAGTGTTAAATGTAACAAAGAGTTTTTCTTTCACAATTTCTAACAATGAATGATTATGATGATTATACAGATTATTTATATATGATAACATTGAGCATGAAGCTGTATATATTAAATATTTATCATTTAATATGTATTATTCTGATGTAATAATCTGATAAAGGAGTTTGAGTACGTATAACTAAATTTCTGCAAATATGGACCTGGTTCTCAAATACAGATTTATCAACCAATATTTCGCGATTAATACATTTACAAATTTAGAAATGTAAATAGAATTGTTACCTTCTTGGTATTTATTGCACATAATTGTAAATACTTTTAACTGACACGGTTAACTTGAACGAATAATTTTGGCCTGGAACACTGAAGAAGAAAATTGTGTTCAAAAACATATAAGGCAGATCTAGAGTGATATAGTACGATGTAGGCAGAATATAGACAGATATAGGTGTTGAGATACGAAGAAGGTTATATACATTTTTCAAAATAAAATTATATTTTTCGATGCATTGATTGATGTAGTTCCTTATGAAGAAATATTAGCCCTACTACTTTCTTTTAAGCAGCTATAAATATTTTAGAGACATATGTTAAGGAGTAACTGTATCAACATTTACGTTTAATGATGTAGTCCAACGATACTGCTTATTTAATAGCGTATATTCAGTAAATCGTAAATCTTCGGAATAATAGTTATTAGTTTCTTTTGACTTTTACTTTCCTTAACGTACTTCAAAGTCATATACATCGTCGAGGTCGCCATTCTTAATAATTACATTTAGTTAATTACTTACAATTATAAGTTCCTTTTCGTTTAATAAGACAAATTACAAAGAATGCGAGAAAGAAGGAAGAAAAAAAGAAGCCCATTTGTGTGAATGTATATGTTTCTATATCATATAATTTTATCAATATAAATTTAGTTCCAATTCAAGTTTTGCATTGATTAGTCGCGTATCTACCGGCTTTGGTAGGTACTCGCACTGATAAATATCCGCTGATATACAGAATGGGATACATAAATCGGGGCATCTAAATAACTTCGTTATTAATATTATGAAAATAACTACGCAGGGCAAGGTTATACTATTTGGTAGATAATGTTTTTCTAGAAGACATTTTTTAAATATGATTTTAAGGTCATCATCATTTATTTGTGCGACAATATACTTGTTTAATACATTCATCGATCCATCTCTATATTCCCAGTAAACATTTAATTTAACAATTACTTTAACTCTAATTTGCCAAATTCAAAGTATAAAGTTCAAAGAGAACGTAAATACAAGAATAACATTGCGCGCCTTTCCTTGTCTTCCATACATAGTAGAATCTTGATTATTGGAACTAATAATGATAAATGTGTTTGAATTATAGAACAACAGCTTTTTCTGTACTTCAAACCAAATGGTACAAGCAAACAAGTAACCATCGCACATTTTTATGCTTCCTGTCGATTCCGCATGGTTCAAAATACAAGTTTCTTCTGATACTGCTTTCCACATTACTATTGTGTAAGCGACATTGTAAACGTTCTTCAATGTGAACCCACCTTCTTCCAGTAATCTGTTAAAATCAGCTTTAAAGTCTTTCCCTACAATGAATGGAATTGTGGGTTGAAAATTTTCCCTTATATCCTTAGTAGTAATACGGTAACGTTCTTTAAAGTTTCGCAACCAAGTGCAACTGGCTTTAAAACTAGGATGTCCGTTTAATTTATGATTAATTTCTAGAGCTTCATTCTGTATGTCTACTCTTGTCATTTTTACCTTTCTTTCCTTACATCGTAAGTACCAGTGGTAAATAGCTCTCTCTATATCCGAACGTTTCCGTGTGAAACCCATGAGGATCCCGCATTGATTTGAAATCACTTCGCTTTTTATACATATATTGATCAATGTGAATTTCGCAATACCGTACTTTTCCATTATGGTTTGTCGAATTTTGCCTTTATTTCTCATCGCAGTGATTCTGTATTTATCGACAATTGTCAAATGTACCGGTGTTCGTCTTGACGTCATTATTGTTTGAAACGTTTCGAATGTAAATACAGTACTGAAATGTTGAGACGAGATTTTATTTCGACAATTGTTGTTGTCGACAATTTTGATAGGGGGAAATAAATACTACGTGTATTAAACATGTATATAGGTATATACGTATATACGTATATGAAATACACTATAGAGAATTATACAATATTCTGATGACAGAACGTTCGGATGATGTATGTACGCAATGTATAATCGAGATTACGCTGTATATCAAAATAACAAATAATATTCGACCGAGAGGTGACATTAAGCCGGCAGCACGAAAATAAGAATTTAGTACGAGATTATTATGAGAATAAGAACAACTGTAATGCAAACGGTTTATAAATCAGCGGTTTTCTGTAACTGAATTTATACTTCTGTCCATCCTATAAACGGTAAACTTTTTAAGAAGACTAAAAATTCATGAATTCTACGAATATTCTAAATGTCCCTTTCATGGATTTATTCTTCGAATATTTTTACGTAATTTTGAAAAGGAAAAAATAATAATTTTAACTACGAAGATAAACGACTTAAAAATGAATTGTAATTTTGTCATCGCGCTTTATTGTTAATATCGAGTAATTTGAAAACAGAGTCTTTCTCCGTAGAAACTTCAACGTAGGTTCTATCTATGAAGCAGATGAAATACCTGGGTGTCGTCATCGACAGCCAGTGGACGTTCGAGTCGCACTTCGACTCCCTGATTCCCAAGGTGTCGGCGGCTGCCAATGCCTTGTGCGGCCTGCTGCCGAACATCGGCGGGGCGGGAGTTGTGGTGCGTCGATTATACGAGGGCGTCGTTCGGTCCCGAGTGATGTACGGGGCCCCGGTATGGGCGGACGATCTGATGGTGAGTCGTCGCAGCATCCTGCTCCTCAGGAGGGTGCACAGGGTAACCGCCACCAGAATCATTAGGGGATACCGGACGGTGTCCTACGCGTCGGCGACCGCTCTAGCCGCGTCCTCCCCGTGGGAGCTTCGGGCAATAGCGCTCAAAAGGAGATACGCCCGCTGGAGAGTATGGGATCCGGGAGAAGATTTGATCGAGCAGGCGGGTCCAAACGACCTAGGACCTGCCGAGGAAGACACGTGGGACCCGTGGTGCTCCCAGCTGATCAACGAGGGAGGTAAACATCGAGGCGCGGAGGTGGTCCTCCCAAACCGCGAGACATGGAGAAGCCGCCGCGGCCTCCCGCTCACCTGAGAAAAATCGGACGGGAGACGACAGACATTTGTCACCACTGCGGAGAGGGCAGGGACACAGTGCAGCACACGCTGGAGCTCTGTCCGGCGTGAAAGCTGCCCCGCTACACTCTGCGACACGCCATAGGAAGAGGATTGATCCCCTCAGCGATTGTAGAAGCGATGTTGAGAGGGTCACAGGAATACGAGGCCCTCCGCCTCTTCTGCGAGCGAGTTATGTTCGCGAAAGAGCGAACAGAAAAGGAGAGAAAGAAAAGCTCTCA
This sequence comes from Bombus huntii, assembly GCF_024542735.1. Classification (NCBI taxonomy): domain Eukaryota; kingdom Metazoa; phylum Arthropoda; class Insecta; order Hymenoptera; family Apidae; genus Bombus; species Bombus huntii. The sequence continues at coordinate 3,450,396 of NC_066244.1, forward strand.
CCTTTGTAGGATAAGACGATGGAGGAGGATGGCGGTCAGGCGACCGAGAGCCGCTCCATCGCCGTCCCAACGGATCACGACTAGAAGGAGCGATAGCGCTAGGGACAATGCTCCTCCCTAAGGTCAAATTCAATACTCAGGAATTATTAGGACTGGCTCCAACAAGAGGACGCGGGAAGGGGGTGCAACAGAAGTTAATTCATAAGAGCACTCCTGTCATACGCGTAGGATGGTCATCGTGGAGTTTTAGTCGGTAGGAGTCCGACACTAGTCTGCTGTTACGCGATTATTAGAACAGCGGAGTGTCCATGAGGATTTCTCCACAAAAAAAAGGTTCTATCTGTGAAATTTGAATTACTGTTTTGGCTTTCAAAGTATTTGGAAAGATTCTGAGATACTTATCGGAGCCTCTACTTCAATATATCATAGTTTTTTCAGCCGAATATTTAGAAAATAATTAGCGAAAATAAAAATTCGGGGGAAAATTAAAGAAGATGGGAATTTGTTTAAAGATCAACATTTTCGCAATATATATGTCGGAGATGAAAGGACACCGGGGCCTTTCTTTGGAATTCTTCGGAAAACCCCCAATATTTTAGCCTCTATAATTTAACTCAATTATAATTGTTCGAGATTTGTGATAATGAGCTTGGCCTCGAGGCGACAACCAGTCGCCGAACGTAGCCGCGGCCAAGGGATGAACGTTTTGCCTAAAAAGGGTATGGAGTAATAGTATAGCTCTTCTTAAAAAGAAATAGTTGTAGCGGCACTCGACAATAAACACTCCAACGGTTTCTGTCCCGTGGCTCGCCATACGCAGATCCTATTCTCCGAGTAAGATGATTACCAGATGTCGATGCATCTCCACAGTACATGTGCAGTTAGCCTGACGTCCCGTTATAAATCTTAAGATTTAGTTAACTACCGTACAGTAACCGTGGTAATTAGATACTCGTGAAGCTAATGACAATGATCCTAGGTCCAATAACAACAGAATGCGCTTTCTTCCAAAGTCCAAGTCGTACTCGACCCGCTTGGCTACGGTACAAGTATTACTAAACTAATTCTTTGTTAAAACGTGGAATAGCCACCGAGCGTAGAGACGCTAAGTAACTCGCTAATACGACCTCATCAGAGAATGACTCTCCGTCACGATGATGCTGCAGAGGATAACTATGATGGGGTGTGTCTAAGGACACGAGATCACCGGATTCGTGGAGAGATGCCTTCGTTCGGAAAGCGAGGGAAATTGGCGTTGCTGCTAATTGGTCAATTTCCATATCGGTGGTTAGAAAAAGATGCTAGCCGCCCTCGAGGGAAAGTTGCTAGTGGGAGACGCCGCTCGTTGAAAAATAGGTCTCCCCTATTTTCCCGTAGTTGGGACAAAGACTGTTTGTCTGTTTGAAGGACTTTAGTTGACTAAATCTTAAGATTTATAACGGGCCCTCGAGCTAGCTGAACATGTACTGCGGAGACGCATCGACATCTGGCAATCATCTTACTCGAAGAATAAGGTCTGCGTGTGGCGAGCCACGGGACAGAAACCGTTGGAATGTTTACTGTCAACGGTAACTGTCAACAAAGTGTGTGATAAGTGATTTGGAAAATAAATAAATACGTAAAAATAATGATTTTAGAATAAAGTACTATTTCCAGAATAGAACTGAGAAGAATAATAGTACATCAACTGGCAACGAACTTTTTTTAAGGATTTTCGAGTCTTTTCGGTAAGATTTATTCCTGTTTCTCTTTTCGATTTCATGTTTCTTTTCTAATTTGTTATTTCAATAAATTTCAAGGAATTTTAAATTACAAATTTTACAAATTACAAATTACAAATTACAAATTTTAAATTACAGTTATGTATAGTCTTCTTTTTAAAACAATGAAATGTTAAAACCTACTGTTTGTAATAAACTAGGAAGGTAATGTTACAAAAGAATTATTTTTGACCTAAATAAGGTTATCTAAGGTTCTCTAAGCTGTGTCTAATTATTTATAAACCTTTACAAAGCTAAATAAATATCATAGATATTACAAATAAAAAAATTCTCATGTATTCAAATTTAGATGAATGAGTCAGAATTATTTCTATTTTTAAATCAATAAAATTTTAAATAATCTGCAATTCTGTAGTCCATTATTATTTTCAAGTAATGTTGCCACTACTACATAGTTTAAATGTCGATCCAATATAATGTTACAAAAATGAAAGCAGAAACAATTATTGAAACGTTCCATTCATTTTAATTAATTATTTCTATCCAATAAATTAAACAGAATCTATTCAAGCTACGCTCTCTGATGTTAAATACTTTATAATACGATAACGGAAGGGTACAATAATACAATACAAAGATATAGATTCCGTCATAATTAACTAACTGCAGCATAATTATTACTTATCAATTTGTGACCTAGAATAAAAATTTATCAATAATTTATTGATATATTAAATCTCGTTTCGTCTTGAATAAAATGCTTATGAAACGCGATAGAATTAAATAATTAACAGAATAATCAACCATAGCTGCTTCAACTTGTGATTTTTAATAAAAAATCGATCAAAATATGAAGACTCTTTTCTGTTTAGATTAAACATGTTCTTAGACTAAGCACGAAAAACAGAAAAATCTGTGACGGATTAAGGAATAGAAGAAACACATAGGCTATGGCACGGCTGGACATCGTGACCCTCCACTAAATATTCAAGAGAGGAGCCGGAATACGGTAGATCCTCAAAAGCAAAACGAAACTCTTTCGATCGCGGCATATCCGCAGTCAAAGTGTCTGAGAGACGGCGAAAATCGTATTTTACTAGATGTTATGTCGCTACTAAAGGAAGGATTACATTGGATTGGCAATGGTTTGCGTGTGCGTTAAGAGGAGAATGGAACTTTCGAGCTTACTTCACGGTTCTAGCTAATGCTGGATATGTGTAAGCTGTGGAAAGCTTATTACATAATTTACGGTATTCCCAATATGATAACAAAACTGCCGTTTTAATAACGCAATCATGCGTTTATGTACTTTAATCCGTTCTGTGTTGCATTATTAGACAGCAGATATTTATTCAGTTATGGGAAATACAACACAAAAATTTGCAGAATGTACATAATACTGAAGACTGTCAAGTTGGAGCATACGAGATGTTGCTTTTTTCCAAAAAATCTTTAGATCTTAATTGGCAGCTTTTTCAAGTCATCATACATAGACATATTTAACCAAAGTAATAATTTCTATTTTTTATCGAATCAATGCACGTTCGTAATGACTAAATATGTACATGGTTTTATTCTTTCAAGTTGAGGAAAATGATCAATCTTGCGATTAAACAAACCTTCAAATGGGTCTGTGAGTGTCTCTGTTTACGGTGTTGTAACCGTATACATTAAGAAGGTTGTTTATAATAGAATAGCGCGGATCTCTTTGACCTTCTTCAAATATCTTAGGCACATGGGTATAGAAGAGACATAATCAATATTTACTAACAGTAGATAATCAACTGTTTACATATTTTCTTGAAATGTATACTTGTACTAAACATTTGCCAGTACGTTTGAAATTTGACCAATGTTGTCGGATTACATTGTATTATGTTTGAGTGTTTTCTATGACACACATGAGCTACTGTATTATAGAAATCCATCGAATATTATGATTATTTATAATGTTCAACAACGTGATCGTAATATTTCTATGATAAATTTTAGCAACGTCAAGTAGACGTGATTTATAGAAAATTTCTCCTTTTCTCTTCTGTTTCTTTCTTTAATACGGTTGATATATAATGATGCAATGACAAAATTATTTTTTATCAGTACTTTTTCATCGATAATTTCACAATTTCGGGATAGAAATATACAATTTCCAGACTAGATTAATTATAGAAAATTTAGTTTATGTATTCTGAAACACTTTATCCATAAAATATATATCTTTTTTAACAGAAAAACACAGATATATAAAAATTGAAAGAAATATCGAATTTGTATGCTTTAGAGGAATTATTATAATACCGTCATTGTTTGTTCGACCAATCGCGGGGAGACGTAGTCGCTAGGAGAGACGTCAACGGGAGTCGTAAATTCCCGTTACGATTATAACAATCGACACCACGAATTGATCGATCCCCTGATTTCCGTTGAGATAATAGGGGTGATTGAGTTTGTATAACACTGTGATTCACAGAATTATAAATTATATATTTCCAACACTTAGATTACACTGATGAGCATAGATAGATAGATAATCACTTATCGCACGAAGATAAGATATATATGTACGTTGGAGCAGGGCTCTTATAATTGGATTTAATGTATTAGTGGACGTAGCACTGTAAGATATTTAGGAGAGGAAATGTATGCTGGACAATACCGAGACCGACTTTCGCGTTATGCTTAGACTGCCCCGATGGGCATTAGCGGTAGACTTAGTAGTTGACTTTTCCAACGATGTAGAAGAAGTGAAGTTGAGTGACGATGCTGTGTCGGAGGAAAGCTAAGGATGGGTGTGTCTAGCGCACGGGACCATCGGATTTGTTGGTGACGATTTTAGTTAGGAGAGTGAGGGAATAGGCTTCGTTGTTAATTGGTTAAACGAAGG